>NC_057794.1:324825525-325125525 GCF_018294505.1 Triticum aestivum
CGTCTGGATCGGGGCCCCAGCGCCCGATCCCGCCCACATCGTTGCCCCCGTCGCCCCTCGCTGCCGTTCGTCGTATCGCCCACCACCTCGTCGGACCGCCTCCAGGCCGAACCGCTCCGTCCTCGACCTCGTCGCCGGATCTGCGTCGCCCGACCCCGCCGCCGCCGGGTCGACCGCGCCCGCCGCCTCCCGAGGACTGCTCCGCCCAGAGCCCGCCCTCCCTCGCCGGACTGTCGCCACCTCCTCGAGCCCATTGCCTCCCCCCTGCAGCTCCCCTGTGAGCACCCCCTTCTATCCTCCTTCCCCTCCTTCCTTGTGTCGCGCGCGTGCGCCGGTGCACACCACGGTGCCCCGCTGCGCCCCCCCGGCCTGCTCACTGCAGCCTGTGCACGCTCCCGTGCATGGCCACACTGCCGCTAGCCGGTAGCCCACCCGCATAGTCCGCGCCTGCTGCCTACCTCGCGTCGCCCCACCACGCCTATTCCGGCAGCCGCCTGCGCCGCGGCGGATGTCAACTCCGCCGTCGTCTCCGGCCAAGTTTGGCCGCCTCGCGACCACCGGTCGACATGGTCGACCACCAGCTACCCATCGGTCCCCTTCACGCATCGAACCGATGCCCGTAGCGCAAGCCCGACGGGTTCTCGCGTTGCTGCCGTCGCCGGCGCACTATAGCTCCTCGTCGTCGTTAACCATGATGACTAGGACGTCATTTACCCCCTACTAACACTCACTAACTCCAGGACCCCACGTGTTAATTAACTGCAGATTAGTTAATATACATAATTAACTAAGGTAACCACTCACTGACAGATGGGACCCACCCTGCTAATTAATCTGTTATCAATAAAACTTAACACTAGGTTAAACCTGTGTCAATGACACCTGGGCCCCACTAGTCAGCTTGACCCGTCAATGGTCGATGCTGACTAGACTGCTGACTGGCCCCCTTGGTCCCACAAGCCATCCTCACACACACACACACTCTCTAGCTGGGTACACTTCTGTGTACTCGTAGCATTTTCCTATTTATTTTCGAATTAATAATAATTATAGAAAATGATTAAAACTTTGATAAATAATATAAATTAAACCGTTTATCAGATGAAGAAACTTTGTACATGAAAGTTGTTCAGAATGACGAGACGATTCCGGATACGCAACCCGTTCGTCCGCCACCCCCCCAACCTATCGAACTCGCAACTTTCCCCCTCCGGCTCCTCTGCCCGAAAACGCGAAACACCGGGAATACTTCCCGGATGTTTCCCCCCTTAACCGGTACCACCTCATACCACATTAGGGCACACCTAGCACCGCTCATTGTCACGTCACGCATCGTCGTGTTTATGTTTGCATTGTATTCATTATTTCTGAAGGAAATATGCCCTAGAGGCAATAATAAAGTTATTATTTATTTCCTTATAATCATGATAAATGTTTATTATTCATGCTAGAATTGTATTTTCCGGAAACATAATACATGTGTGAATACATAGACAAACAGAGTGTCACTAGTATGCCTCTACTTGACTAGCTCGTTAATCAAAGATGGTTATGTTTCCTAACCATGAACAATGAGTTGTTATTTGATTAACGAGGTCACATCATTAGTAGAATGATCTGATTGACATGACCCATTCCATTAGCTTAGCACCTGATCGTTTAGTATGTTGCTATTGCTTTCTTCATGACTTATACATGTTCCTATGACTATGAGATTATGCAACTCCCGTTTGCCGGAGGAACACTTTGGGTACTACCAAACGTCACAATGTAAATGGGTGATTATAAAGGAGTACTACAGGTGTCTCCAATGGTCGATGTTGGGTTGGCGTATTTCGAGATTAGGATTTGTCACTCCGATTGTCGGAGAGGTATCTCTGGGCCCTCTCGGTAATACACATCACATAAGCCTTGCAAGCATTACAACTAATATGTTAGTTGTAAGATGATGTATTACGGAACGAGTAAAGAGACTTGCCAGTAACGAGATTGAACTAGGTATTGGATACCGACGATCGAATCTCGGGCAAGTAACATACCGATGACAAAGGGAACAACGTATGTTGTTATGCGGTCTGACCGATAAAGATCTTCGTAGAATATGTAGGAGTCAATATGGGCATCCAGGTCCCGCTATTGGTTATTGACCAGAGACGTGTCTCGGTCATGTCTACATTGTTCTCGAACCCGTAGGGTCCGCACGCTTAAGGTTACGATGACAGTTATATTATGAGTTTATGCATTTTGATGTACCGAAGGTTGTTCGGAGTCCCGGATGTGATCACGGACATGACGAGGAGTCTCGAAATGGTCGAGATGTAAAGATTGATATATTGGAAGCCTATGTTTGGACATCGGAAGTGTTCCGGGTGAAATCGGGATTTTACCGGGTTACCGGGAGGTTACCGGAACCCCCCGGGAGCCATATGGGCCTTCATGGGCCTTAGTGGAAAGGAGAAAGGGGCAGCCCAAGGTGGCTGCGCCTCTTCCCCCTCCCCTAGTCTTATTAGGACTAGGAGAAGGTGGCCGGCCCCCCTCTCTCCCTTCCCCTCCGAGGAATCCTAGTTGGACTAGGATTGGAGGAGGAATCCTACTCCCAGAGGGAGTAGGACTCTCCTGCGCCTCCCTCTTTGGCCGGCCAGCCTCCCCTCCTCTCCTCCTTTATATACGGAGGCAGGGGCACCTCTAAACACACAAGTTGACACAAGTTGATCCTCGTGATCGATTCCTTAGCCGTGTGCGGTGCCCCCTGCCACCATATTCCTCGATAATACTGTAGCGGAGTTTAGGCGAAGCCCTGCTGCTGTAGTTCATCAAGATCGTCACCACGCCGTCGTGCTGACGGAACTCTTCCCCGACACTTTGCTGGATCGGAGTCCGGGGATCGTCATCGAGCTGAACGTGTGCTCGAACTCGGAGGTGCCGTAGTTTCGGTGCTTGATCGGTTGGATCGTGAAGACGTACGACTACTTCCTCTACGTCGTGTCATCGCTTCCGCAGTCGGTCTGCGTTGGGTACGTAGACAACACTCTCCCCTCGTTGCTATGCATCACATGATCCTGTGTGCGCGTAGGAAATTTTTTGAAATTACTACGAAACCCAACAGTGGTATCAGAGCCTAGTTATTGATGTTGATGTTATATGCACGAGTAGAACACAAGTGAGTTGTGGACGATACAAGTCATACTGCCTACCAGCATGTCATATTTTGGTTCGGCGGTATTGTTGGACGAGACGACCCGGACCAACCTTACGCGTACGCTTACGCGAGACCGGTTCCCTCGACGTGCTTTGCACAGAGATGGCTTGCAGGCGACTGCCTCTCCAACTTTAGTTGAACCAAGTATGGCTACGCCCGGTCCTTGCGAAGGTTAAAACGGAGTCTATTTGACAAACTATCGTTGTGGTTTTGATGCGTAGGTGAGATTGGTTCTTACTTAAGCCCGTAGCAGCCACGTAAAACATGCAACAACAAAGTAGAGGACGTCTAACTTGTTTTTGCAGGGCATGTTGTGATGTGATATGGTCAAAGCATGATGCTGAATTTTATTGTATGAGATGATCATGTTTTGTAACCGAGTTATCGGCAACTGGCAGGAGCCATATGGTTGTCGCTTTATTGTATGCAATGCAATCGCGATGTAATGCTTTACTTTATTACTAAACGGTAGTGATAGTCGTGGAAGCATAAGATTGGCGAGACGACAACGATGCTACGATGGAGATCAAGGTGTCGCGCCGGTGACGATGGTGATCATGACGGTGCTTCGGAGATGGAGATCACAAGCACAAGATGATGATGGCCATATCATATCACTTATATTGATTGCATATGATGTTTATCTTTTTATGCATCTTATCTTGCTTTGATTGACGGTAGCATTATAAGATGATCTCTCACTAAATTATCAAGAAGTGTTCTCCCTGAGTATGCACCGTTGCAAAAGTTCTTCGTGCTGAGACACCACGTGATGATCGGGTGTGATAGGCTCTACGTTCAAATACAACGGGTGCAAAACAGTTGCGCACGCAGAATACTCAGGTTAAACTTGACGAGCCTAGCATATGCAGATATGGCCTCGGAACACGGAGACCGAAAGGTCGAGCGTGAATCATATAGTAGATATGATCAACATAAAGATGTTCACCGATGAAACTACTCCATCTCACGTGATGATCGGACATGGTTTAGTTGATTTGGATCACGTGATCACTTAGAGGATTAGAGGGATGTCTATCTAAATGGGAGTTCTTTAGTAATATGATTAATTGAACTTAAAATTTATCATGAACTTAGTCCCTAAAAGTATCTTGCTTGTTTATGTTGATTGTAGATAGATGGCTCGTGCTGTTGTTCCGTTGAATTTTAATGCGTTCCTTGAGAAAGCAAAGTTGAAAGATGATGGTAGCAATTACACGGACTGGGTCCGTAACTTGAGGATTATCCTCATTGCTGCACAGAAGAATTACGTCCTGGAAGCACCGCTGGGTGCCAGGCCTGCTGCTGGAGCAACGCCAGATGTTATGAACGTCTGGCAGAGCAAAGCTGATGACTACTCGATAGTTCAGTGTGCCATGCTTTACGGCTTAGAATCGGGACTTCAACGACGTTTTGAACGTCATGGAGCATATGAGATGTTCCAGGAGTTGAAGTTGATATTTCAAGCAAATGCCCGGATTGAGAGATATGAAGTCTCCAATAAGTTCTATAGCTGCAAGATGGAGGAGAATAGTTCTGTCAGTGAGCATATACTCAAAATGTCTGGGTATAATAATCACTTGATTCAATTGGGAGTTAATCTTCCGGATGATTGCATCATTGACAGAATTCTCCAATCACTGCCACCAAGCTACAAGAGCTTCGTGATGAACTATAATATGCAAGGGATGAACAAGACTATTCCCGAGCTCTTCGCAATGCTGAAAGCTGCGGAGGTAGAAATCAAGAAGGAGCATCAAGTGTTGATGGTTAACAAGACCACTAGTTTCAAGAAAAAGGGCAAAGGGAAGAAAAAGGGGAACTTCAAAAAGAACGGCAAGCAAGTTGCTGCTCAAGAGAAGAAACCCAAGTCTAGACCTAAGCCTGAAACTGAGTGCTTCTACTGCAAGCAGACTGGTCACTGGAAGCGGAACTGCCCCAAGTATTTGGCGGATAAGAAGGATGGCAAGGTGAACAAAGGTATATGTGATATACATGTTATTGATGTGTACCTTACCAATGCTCGCAGTAGCACCTGGGTATTTGATACTGGTTCTGTTGCTAATATTTGCAACTCGAAACAGGGGCTACGGATTAAGCGAAGATTGGCTAAGGACGAGGTGACGATGCGCGTGGGAAATGGTTCCAAAGTCGATGTGATCGCGGTCGGCACGCTACCTCTACATCTACCTTCGGGGTTAATATTAGACCTAAATAATTGTTATTTGGTGCCAGTGTTGAGCATGAACATTATATCTGGATTTTGTTTAATGCGAGACGGTTATTCATTTAAATCAGAGAATAATGGTTGTTCTATTTATATGAGTAATATCTTTTATGGTCATGCACCCTTGAAGAGTGGTCTATTCTTACTAAATCTCGATAGTAGTAATACACATATTCATAATGTTGAAACCAAAAGATGCAGAGTTGATAATGAAAGTGCAACTTATTTGTGGCACTGTCGTTTAGGTCATATCGGTGTAAAACGCATGAAGAAACTCCATACTAATGGACTTTTGGAACCACTTGATTATGAATCACTTGGTACTTGCGAACCGTGCCTCATGGGCAAGATGACTAAAACACCGTTCTCCGGTACTATGGAGAGAGCAACAGATTTGTTGGAAATCATACATACCGATGTATGTGGCCCGATGAATATTGAGGCTCGTGGCGGATATCGTTATTTTCTCACCTTCACAGATGATTTAAGCAGATATGGGTATATCTACTTAATGAAGCATAAGTCTGAAACATTTGAAAAGTTCAAAGAATTTCAGAGTGAAGTTGAAAATCATCGTAACAAGAAAATAAAGTTTCTACGATCTGATCGTGGAGGAGAATATTTGAGTTACGAGTTTGGTGTACATTTGAAAAATTGTGGAATAGTTTCGCAACTCACGCCACCCGAAACACCACAACGTAATGGTGTGTCCGAACGTCGTAATCGTACTTTACTAGATATGGTGCGATCTATGATGTCTCTTACTGATTTACCGCTATCATTTTGGGGATATGCTTTAGAGACGGCCGCATTCACGTTAAATAGGGCACCATCAAAATCCGTTGAGACGACGCCTTATGAACTGTGGTTTGGCAAGAAACCAAAGTTGTCGTTTCTTAAAGTTTGGGGCTGCGATGCTTATGTGAAAAAGCTTCAACCTGATAAGCTCGAACCCAAATTGGAGAAATGTGTCTTCATAGGATACCCAAAGGAAACTGTTGGGTACACCTTCTATCACAGATCCGAAGGCAAAACATTCGTTGCTAAGAATGGATCATTTCTAGAGAAGGAGTTTCTCTCGAAAGAAGTGAGTGGGAGGAAAGTAGAACTTGACGAGGTAACTGTACCTGCTCCCTTACTGGAAAGTAGTTCATCACAGAAAACTGTTTCAGTGACACCTACACCAGTTAGTGAGGAAGCCAATGATAATGATCATGAAACTTCAGATCAAGATACTACTGAACCGCGTAGATCAACCAGAGTAAGATCCGCACCAGAGTGGTACGGTAATCCTGTTCTGGAGGTCATGCTACTAGATCATGATGAACCTACGAACTATGAAGAAGCGATGGTGAGCCCAGATTCCGTAAAGTGGCTTGAAGCCATGAAATCTGAGATGGGATCCATGTAAGAGAACAAAGTATGGACTTTGGTTGACTTGCCCGATGATCGGCAAGCAATTGAGAATAAATGGATTTTTAAGAAGAAGACTGACGCTGATGGTAATGTTACTGTCTACAAAGCTCGACTTGTCGCAAAAGGTTTTCGGCAAGTTCAAGGAATTGACTACGATGAGACCTTCTCACTCGTAGCGATGCTTAAGTCCGTCCGAATCATGTTAGCAATTGCCGCATTTTATGATTATGAAATTTGGCAAATGGATGTCAAAACTGCATTCCTGAATGGATTTCTGGAAGAAGAGTTGTATATGATGCAACCAGAAGGTTTTGTCAATCCAAAGGGAGCTAACAAAGTGTGCAAGCTCCAGCGATCCATTTATGGACTGGTGCAAGCCTCTCGGAGTTGGAATAAACGTTTTGATAGTGTGATCAAAGCATTTGGTTTTATATAGACTTTCGGAGAATCCTGTATTTACAAGAAAGTGAGTGGGAGCTCTGTAGCATTTCTGATATTATATGTGGATGACATATTACTGATTGGAAATGATATAGAATTTCTGGATAGCATAAAGGGATACTTGAATAAAAGTTTTTCAATGAAAGACCTCGGTGAAGCTGCTTACATATTAGGCATTAAGATCTATAGAGATAGATCAAGACGCTTAATTGGACTTTCACAAAGCACATACCTTGACAAAATTTTGAAGAAGTTCAAAATGGATCAAGCGAAGAAAGGGTTCTTGCCTGTGTTACAAGGTGTGAAATTGAGTAAGACTCAATGCCCGACCACTGCAGAAAATAGAGAGAATATGAAAGATGTTCCCTATGCATCAGCCATAGGCTCTATCATGTATGCAATGCTGTGTACCAGACCTGATGTGTGCCTTGCTATAAGTTTAGCAGGGAGGTACCAAAGTAATCCAGGAATGGATCACTGGACAGCGGTCAAGAACATCCTGAAATACCTGAAAAGGACTAAGGATATGTTTCTCGTATATGGAAGTGACAAAGAGCTCATCGTAAAAGGTTACGTTGATGCAAGCTTTGACACTGATCCGGACGATTCTAAATCGCAAACCGGATACGTGTTTACATTAAACGGTGGAGCTGTCAGTTGGTGCAGTTCTAAACAAAGCGTCGTAGCGGGATCTACATGTGAAGCGGAATACATAGCTGCTTCGGAAGCAGCAAATGAAGGAGTCTGGATGAAGGAGTTCATATCCGATCTAGGTGTCATACCTAGTGCATCGGGTCCAATGAAAATCTTTTGTGACAATACTGGTGCAATTGCCTTGGCGAAGGAATCCAGATTTCACAAAAGGACCAAACACATCAAGAGACGCTTCAACTCCATCCGGGATCTAGTCCAGGTGGGAGACATAGAGATTTGCAAGATACATACGGATCTGAATGTTGCAGACCCGTTGACTAAGCCTCTTCCACGAGCAAAACATGATCAGCACCAAAGCTCCATGGGTGTTAGATTCATTACAGTGTAATCTAGATTATTGACTCTAGTGCAAGTGGGAGACTGAAGGAAATATGCCCTAGAGGCAATAATAAAGTTATTATTTATTTCCTTATAATCATGATAAATGTTTATTATTCATGCTAGAATTGTATTTTCCGGAAACATAATACATGTGTGAATACATAGACAAACAGAGTGTCACTAGTATGCCTCTACTTGACTAGCTCGTTAATCAAAGATGGTTATGTTTCCTAACCATGAACAATGAGTTGTTATTTGATTAACGAGGTCACATCATTAGTAGAATGATCTGATTGACATGGCCCATTCCATTAGCTTAGCACCTGATCGTTTAGTATGTTGCTATTGCTTTCTTCATGACTTATACATGTTCCTATGACTATGAGATTATGCAACTCCCGTTTGCCGGAGGAACACTTTGGGTACTACCAAACGTCACAACGTAAATGGGTGATTATAAAGGAGTACTACAGGTGTCTCCAATGGTCGATGTTGGGTTGGCGTATTTCGAGATTAGGATTTGTCACTCCGATTGTCGGAGAGGTATCTCTGGGCCCTCTCAGTAATACACATCACATAAGCCTTGCAAGCATTACAACTAATATGTTAGTTGTAAGATGATGTATTACGGAACGAGTAAAGAGACTTGCCAGTAACGAGATTGAACTAGGTATTGGATACCGACGATCGAATCTCGGGCAAGTAACATACCGATGACAAAGGGAACAACGTATGTTGTTATGCGGTCTGAACGATAAAGATCTTCGTAGAATATGTAGGAGTCAATATGGGCATCCAGGTCCCGCTATTGGTTATTGACCAGAGACGTGTCTCGGTCATGTCTACATTGTTCTCGAACCCGTAGGGTCCGCACGCTTAAGGTTACGATGACAGTTATATTATGAGTTTATGCATTTTGATGTACCGAAGGTTGTTCGGAGTCCCGGATGTGATCACGGACATGACGAGGAGTCTCGAAATGGTCGAGACGTAAAGATTGATATATTGGAAGCCTATGTTTGGACATCGGAAGTGTTCCGGGTGAAATCGGGATTTTACCGGGTTACCGGGAGGTTACCGGAACCCCCCGGGAGCCATATGGGCCTTCATGGGCCTTAGTGGAAAGGAGAAAGGGGCAGCCCAAGGTGGCTGCGCCTCTTCCCCCTCCCCTAGTCCTATTAGGACTAGGAGAAGGTGGCCGGCCCCCCTCTCTCCCTTCCCCTCCGAGGAATCCTAGTTGGACTAGGATTGGGGGGAGGAATCCTACTCCCAGAAGGAGTAGGACTCTCCTGCGCCTCTCTCTTTGGCCGGCCAGCCTCCCCTCCTCTCCTCCTTTATATACGGAGGCAGGGGCACCTCTAAACACACAAGTTGACACAAGTTGATCCACGTGATCGATTCCTTAGCCGTGTGCGGTGCCCCCTGCCACCATATTCCTCGATAATACTGTAGCGGAGTTTAGGCGAAGCCCTGCTGCTGTAGTTCATCAAGATCGTCACCACGCCGTCGTGCTGACGAAACTCTTCCCCGACACTTTGCTGGATCGGAGTCCGGGGATCGTCATCGAGCTGAACGTGTGCTCGAACTCGGAGGTGCCGTAGTTTCGGTGCTTGATCGGTTGGATCGTGAAGACGTACGACTACTTCCTCTACGTCGTGTCATCGCTTCCGCAGTCGGTCTGCGTTGGGTACGTAGACAACACTCTCCTCTCGTTGCTATGCATCACATGATCCTGTGTGCGCGTAGGAAAATTTTTGAAATTACTACGAAACCTAACAAGAACATCCTGAAATACCTGAAAAGGACTAAGGATATGTTTCTCATATATGGAAGTGACAAAGAGCTCATCGTAAAAGGTTACGTTGATGCAAGCTTTGACACTGATCCGGACGATTCTAAATCGCAAACCGGATACGTGTTTACATTAAACGGTGGAGCTGTCAGTTGGTGCAGTTCTAAACAAAGCGTCGTAGCGGGATCTACATGTGAAGCGGAATACATAGCTGCTTCGGAAGCAGCAAATGAAGGAGTCTGGATGAAGGAGTTCATATCCGATCTAGGTGTCATACCTAGTGCATCGGGTCCAATGAAAATCTTTTGTGACAATACTGGTGCAATTGCCTTGGCAAAGGAATCCAGATTTCACAAAAGGACCAAACACATCAAGAGACGCTTCAACTCCATCCGGGATCTAGTCCAGGTGGGAGACATAGAGATTTGCAAGATACATACGGATCTGAATGTTGCAGACCCGTTGACTAAGCCTCTTCCACGAGCAAAACATGATCAGCACCAAAGCTCCATGGGTGTTAGATTCATTACAGTGTAATCTAGATTATTGACTCTAGTGCAAGTGGGAGACTGAAGGAAATATGCCCTAGAGGCAATAATAAAGTTATTATTTATTTCCTTATAATCATGATAAATGTTTATTATTCATGCTAGAATTGTATTTTCCGGAAACATAATACATGTGTGAATACATAGACAAACAGAGTGTCACTAGTATGCCTCTACTTGACTAGCTCGTTAATCAAAGATGGTTATGTTTCCTAACCATGAACAATGAGTTGTTATTTGATTAACGAGGTCACATCATTAGTAGAATGATCTGATTGACATGGCCCATTCCATTAGCTTAGCACCTGATCGTTTAGTATGTTGCTATTGCTTTCTTCATGACTTATACATGTTCCTATGACTATGAGATTATGCAACTCCCGTTTGCCGGAGGAACACTTTGGGTACTACCAAACGTCACAACGTAAATGGGTGATTATAAAGGAGTACTACAGGTGTCTCCAATGGTCGATGTTGGGTTGGCGTATTTCGAGATTAGGATTTGTCACTCCGATTGTCGGAGAGGTATCTCTGGGCCCTCTCAGTAATACACATCACATAAGCCTTGCAAGCATTACAACTAATATGTTAGTTGTAAGATGATGTATTACGGAACGAGTAAAGAGACTTGCCAGTAACGAGATTGAACTAGGTATTGGATACCGACGATCGAATCTCGGGCAAGTAACATACCGATGACAAAGGGAACAACGTATGTTGTTATGCGGTCTGAACGATAAAGATCTTCGTAGAATATGTAGGAGTCAATATGGGCATCCAGGTCCCGCTATTGGTTATTGACCAGAGACGTGTCTCGGTCATGTCTACATTGTTCTCGAACCCGTAGGGTCCGCACGCTTAAGGTTACGATGACAGTTATATTATGAGTTTATGCATTTTGATGTACCGAAGGTTGTTCGGAGTCCCGGATGTGATCACGGACATGACGAGGAGTCTCGAAATGGTCGAGACGTAAAGATTGATATATTGGAAGCCTATGTTTGGACATCGGAAGTGTTCCGGGTGAAATCGGGATTTTACCGGGTTACCGGGAGGTTACCGGAACCCCCCGGGAGCCATATGGGCCTTCATGGGCCTTAGTGGAAAGGAGAAAGGGGCAGCCCAAGGTGGCTGCGCCTCTTCCCCCTCCCCTAGTCCTATTAGGACTAGGAGAAGGTGGCCGGCCCCCCTCTCTCCCTTCCCCTCCGAGGAATCCTAGTTGGACTAGGATTGGAGGAGGAATCCTACTCCCAGAGGGAGTAGGACTCTCCTGCGCCTCCCTCTTTGGCCGGCCAGCCTCCCCTCCTCTCCTCCTTTATATACGGAGGCAGGGGCACCTCTAAACACACAAGTTGACACAAGTTGATCCTCGTGATCGATTCCTTAGCCGTGTGCGGTGCCCCCTGCCACCATATTCCTCGATAATACTGTAGCGGAGTTTAGGCGAAGCCCTGCTGCTGTAGTTCATCAAGATCGTCACCACGCCGTCGTGCTGACGGAACTCTTCCCCGACACTTTGCTGGATCGGAGTCCGGGGATCGTCATCGAGCTGAACGTGTGCTCGAACTCGGAGGTGCCGTAGTTTCGGTGCTTGATCGGTTGGATCGTGAAGACGTACGACTACTTCCTCTACGTCGTGTCATCGCTTCCGCAGTCGGTCTGCGTTGGGTACGTAGACAACACTCTCCTCTCGTTGCTATGCATCACATGATCCTGTGTGCGCGTAGGAAATTTTTTGAAATTACTACGAAACCCAACAGTTTCTTCCCCCTCTTATCTCCGGTAGACTACGAGACCGACGCTGCTGCTGCCCAGTTCGACTACGGAGTTGACGACCCCTCTCTCTTGCCAGAGCAACCAGGCAAGCCCCTCCCTTTGATCACCAGATATCACCTACTCTTCTCTATACTGCTTGCATTAGAGTAGTGTAGCATGTTACTGCTTTCAGTTAATCCTATACTGCTGCATAGCCTGTCCTTGCTACTACTGTTGTTACCTTTACCTGCTATCCTACTGCTTAGTATAGGATGCTAGTGTTCCATCAGTGACCCTACACTCTTGTCCGTCTGCCATGCTATACTATTGGGTTGTGATCACTTCGGGAGGTGATCACGGGCATATACTATGTACTTTACACTATTGCATTACCTGTGATACTGTTCGGAGATGGGGGCTGAAAGGACAGGTGGCTCCATCCCGGTAGAGGTGGGCCTGGGTTCCCGACGGCCCCCGACTGTTACTTTGTGGTGGAGCGGCAGGGCAGGTTGAGACCACCTAGGAGAGAGGTGGGCCTGGCCCTGGTCGGCGTTCGCGGATACTTAACACGCTTAACGAGATCTTGGTATTTGATCTGAGTTGGGTCGTTGACCTTATACGCACTAACCATCTACGTGGGAGTAGTTATGGGTATCCCGGCGTCGTGGTATCAGCCGAAGCATTTCGTGATGTCAGCGACGGAGCGGCGCGCGCCGGATTGGACTGGAACGCCTGCTAGGCTAGGTCTGCTTTTGGCCGCCCTCGCAACATGCAGGTGTGCTAAGGGCGATGGGCCCAGACCCCTGTGCGCTTAGGTTTAGACCGGCGTGCTGACCTCTCTCTTATGCCTAGGTGGGGCTGCGACGTGTTGATTTTCCGCGGTCGGGCATGACCCAGGAAAGTGTGTCCGGCCAAATGGGATCAAGCGTGTTGGGTTATGTGGTGCACCCCTGCAGGGAAGTTAAATCTATTCGAATAGCCGTGATCTTCGGTAACAGGATGACTTGGAGTTGTACCTTGACCTTATGATAACTAGAACTGGATACTTAATAAAACACACCCTTCCAAGTGCCAGATATAACCCGGTGGTCGCTCTCTCTCAGGGTTACGAGGAGGGGATCGCCGGGTAGGATTATGCTATGCGATGTTACTTGGAGGACTTCAACCTACCCTCTTCTACCTGTTGCAAGACGGGGGTGACCAGAAGCGTAGTCTTCGATAAGACTAGCTATCCCCCTCTTATTCTGGCATTCTGCAGTTCAGTCCACTGATATGGCCCTTTACACATATATCCATGCATATGTAGTGTAGCTCCTTACTTGCGAGTACTTTGGATGAGTACTCACGGTTGCCTTGATCCCCCTTTTCCTCCCTTTCCTTACCCGGTTGCTGCGACCAGACGATGGAGCCCAGGAGCCAGACGCCACCGTCGATGACGACTACTACCCCGGAGGTGCCTACTACTACGTGTAGCCCGCTGACGATGACCAGGAGTAGTTAGGAGGATCCCAGGCAGGAGGCCTGCGCCTCTTTCGATCTGTATCCCAGTTTGTGCTAGCCTTCTTAAGGCTAACTCGTTTAACTTATGTCTGTACTCAGATATTGTTGCTTCCGCTGACTCGTCTATGATCGAGCACTTGTATTCGAGCCCTCGAGGCCCCTGGCTTGTATTATGATGCTTGTATGACTTATTTATGTTTTAGAGTTGTGTTGTGATATCTTCCTGTGAGTCCCTGATCTTGATCGTACACATTTGCGTGCATGATTAGTGTACGATTAAATCGGGGGCGTCACAAGTTGGTATCAGAGCCGACTGCCTGTAGGAATCCCCCTTTCCAACTCCTTGGCCGAAGTCGAGTCTAGACATTACAAAACTTTTACTAACATGGCTGCATGCCTTACGGCCCCACGTCGCCATTGGGTGGTACTAGGATCTTTTACTTCTCGACCTTTACTCTGGGATTCTGAACTCTCTTCTATTCGGGTTAAACGATTTTTACTAAAATCTAACTTTAGGTTCTCGAAAATACTTTCTCCCGAAGAGGCCCTTCGGTCCAGATGATCACCGACTGCACCAGAAGATTTCGGAGATACTCTTTGATATTCTCTCGAGACCTTGTGCCCGTTGCTTTTGCAATTCCCGACCACCGATAAACCCTTACAGATAACTACTTACACTTGCCATTCATATGATCATCCCCCATTGATCTTGTTATTACAAGATACCCCGAAGTTTTCTCTATTGTTCCGAGAATACTTTGTGCCTACTGCCTAGCAGTTCTTTGCCACACGAATACCCCTTCAAATAAATCCTCGCACTTGTCGAGTATCCGCTCATCCCTAGTTGTTCTTGTGTTTCACAAAAGTCTTCGAAATGCTATTCGATCCTCCAAAAAAAATCCTTAGCAGCTTATTGCTCTACAAATACTTGTCTGCTTACATTATGGATGCTCCCATATCACTAGCAATATTCACTAGTATCTTTTGACACCGTCATTTTGATCCTATTGCTTCAACATGTGTGCGAATGCACACAATCATCGATCAACCCTTCTAAATTATCTTTTTGGCTCAGACGTCATTTTGAACATGAGCTGGTTCTCAACCAAACTATTTGTCATCAATTGTGCCTCTGGTCTATCCAACTTATCCATCCTTGATCAGAGCGTCTGCTTCTGATCCTTTGTTTTGGAAATCATAATTCCTTTGTTATCTAAGCATCGAATTATTCAGATGTTCCATAATATGATGTCCGTGCGTTCTTTCTTCCTCTGATTGAGTACCGATACTCACACTAGCTCCGTTGTGGATCGCCGATCCATTGTTGGATTTTATCCGACAGTGTCCTTCATATTCAATCACCTTGTGAGTTCTTCCCCTGATACATAGTGCCTCCGGTAAATTGTATCATCTGCTTGGCCAACCATGCTCTACTTTCGAGCTGGTGGTATTTACTATTGAAGTTTGTGGTATATGTTCGTAAGATGCCCTGATGGGTTGAACCTATGCCTTCCTTACTATGTGTGAACTCGGAAGTTTTCACGGGTCATACTCATCTGGTATTTCACCAGGTAAAACTTTCAACACTAATGCCTTTATCAAAGCGAGGAGTGAATGGAAGGTTATACATTGAAGAAGTGGGAGTCGACCTTGAACTTTGTGTTCATGCCCATGGACACGATGTAGATCCTATCCTGGAAGCTTCTTGTAATAATAGCTATTTCCTTGATATAATATCCTTTGGTTTCGTTGAATTGATCCTTTGCAATCATGGTTCCGACCATATGTTCTTCTTTGATCCAATTCCCGGGCAAGTTTAAGCGCTTGTCTTCTGTGGATCAATACCCCAGTCCAACCCTTACTTTGATCTACCGTCGAGTATTACCCCCCTGGTATCTCGAGATTATCACAGAACTTCATAACTTCTTATGAGTTCTCCATCAAGTGCTACCTTCCCACTGATTCCAATTTTTCACGGGCTCTGAGTTATTAAACACTCATAGACACCGATAACTGAACCGAGTCCGCACTGCGGTTCAACAACTCTTCAGTAAGCTTCTATAAGTACGAGTTTGTACCCGATCACGCCATTCCTAGCCTGTTTGGCTATATCGTTGTCGTGATGATTCTAACTGTGCTACCTGGTCCTTCTTCCCAGAGCACAATTTTTTGACGATGAGCTAAGCTTACGTCGATCTTTCCTCATCATATCATTTTGCTTTGGACAGCAAGCTTGCTTTGGAGTTTGTGTCGTACCCTCGGTTCCATTAACCTTTCGCTTCATCATTCCTTTGACTTGATGTCATCGCCGATCAATTACATCTTCGTGGAGCCTCTCGACAAAATTTGTCGTGATCATCATCAACATCTTGACTCCTCCCTGGATATCAATTGAATTCATGATGAGAAATACCATCCTTGCCCTCGATGATTTGTTATGTCATCGACCATTTTAATGCCTCCCCTCCAACACAAACTTGTTCGTGTTCTGTGTTATACCTTGAGTTCCTTGCTATCCAGCCTTTGTTCGTAATTACCTTGGAGTATTACCATCTCTTTTGTCAAGAATGTGGTGAGAATTTCACCACCTCTTAAGAATTCTTGATATAATAATACTTCTCGCCATCTCCGTTCATTCCTTGGACCCCGTATTTGTTTTTTTACTGGAATACCGACAATTGGGCTATGACGTGTGAATTCAAAACTTCTAGCAACCCTATTGCTTTGGAGTGAATGGGCGATAGTTTCATTCTAAGTTTTCCGATAATTGAATCACCATTCTAACATTGGTCGTGCAACCCAGCCCATATTTCGGGTGCACCTTTCAACCAATGTTTAATTATGTATGTTTTCCTCGAGCATACCTCACTATATCATTTAATCTGACAAAGGTTATCTCCTTGTTCAGATAATCATGGAAATCCTTTTTTTAATCCCAATGGAAAGTCGCTGAGTCCATCAGCCACCTCCTCACCCTCTCCTTGATTTAATGATGAACTCTTGTTTTGGAACTCTCTTCCATAGTTCGTTCCCCGAGAGTCTTACAATGTCACCTCGTTAATTTGTGTCGCACCTTTTCTTCTCAGGCATCCTGAGCCTGAGGTATCCCAACACCAATCAGATCTAAATCTCGATCAGATATGATGGTTGGAACATATTTCCAAGAGTTATAACAATGGTCTGTATGTGACCCGGTAAGGTGATGTCGTGCCTAGCACACCTGGCCGGAGGCCCTATTGTTATAGTTTCCGTTTAACAAGGTTATCTATTCTTCCATGAGGATGTGGTTAGACTTATTCTATAAGTTGTTCCTGATGAATCCTTTGAGTATTAAAGTCTGAATTTTTTTAAAAGACCATGTCAATGCTATCTTTAAGCATGTCTATGGTACTCCGATTTTCAACAAAAACATTTGAAGCCCAATGCTAAATGTTTCCTGCTCGATTATCCAAACACCGCTGTATGGGTATGGTCATCAAATTCCTCTCCCCTTACCTAAATGGTTATCCACTCTATATCCTGTCATGGATATCTTGCTCTGCTTGTCCTTGGGAAGGATATGCCCCAGAAATGTGTTTAAACACATTTTTCCTTTCCATTGTTCTGTTTAACCTGGTAATCACCTTTCCTTTCCTTTGGTTTGCTTAACCCTTCTTGTGATCTATATTATATAAGCAGTAGTAATCTTCTGCTTATGTAAAACACGTTAGAGTACAACCGTGCCAGTAAGACCCTGTTTCTACTGTTGATGACATTTCGGTAGCCACCGACGGACGGGAACTTTGCCTATTGGCCCGCCTCGTTCAACGAGCAGGAAAATGGTTCTCTTCGTCCCTCGCCCCTGGTATCGATGTTGTTGCCGACATAACTGACAGGCTACCCTCTGACACGCGTTACTATCATGACCGTGCAAGATGTTGGCCCCCTTCCTACTTTCAACCACATGGTGGGCCCATAACCCACAGTTCCACAGGATCGAAACCTGACTCTCCTGTACACCCCCTGTTCCCAAAGTTATTCCTCTCGCGTGGACTCGTATGTAATTCATGAGCCACCTTCCGATGAGATCATCAATTCTGGCATCGGAAACAATAATTATTCAGTTGCTTGAAACCCCTTTCACCTTCTGACTAGGCATTGAACGATTGCCTGGCTGCCTGAAACTTCTTGTTGGACCTTCCAACTTTACTCTCGATGTGTTCTATTTGTTCAACTCGAGAGGTACTCATATGCTCATTCATGGGTTAATCCCAGGTTATTACCCTTATAGCATTCTGTCGTTTCCGATCTACCCCGTGACCTATTCGTAAGTACGATGGAGTTTCCGAAGAAAGGATGCCGACTTCATCTTAATGACCTGAAGCAGAAAAATGAAGACATCAATGTATTGGATCGACCACTTCGAGAAGAGCAACTATGACCGAGAAGAATCGTTAGAATTTCGTAACTAGATCCCTTCCCCCCTTATAACCGCTCCTAAATCTCGGGACGAGATTTCTTGTAGTGGAGGAGAATTGTGACACCCGGGCAATTAGGCTACAGTAATCCCACGTTAATGATGCCACGTCACCACGGTTACTGTTGTTAATCTCGTGTTAGTTCAAAATAGATTCGAAATTCAAACTTAAAATAAAGTCAAACGGTAAAGATTTTCAAACTTTAATACTAAAATGTTCGAGAGGTGACAAATAATGCGTAGGTATTTCTGGTGGAGGAAACATCTTTTTATAAAGTAGTTAAAAGCACTAAATTAATAAAAACTGTAGTAAAACTAATATTTAATTGTCTTTTAAATACTAAACAAATTTAAACTAATTGTTTAGGGTGCCAAATCAATTGTGGTAGTGTCATAAGTATTAGTTCTAATTTAGGGGCTAGATTTATAATTTATAAAACAAAGGTAAAAATAAGCAGAAAAGAAATTGAAAAAAAAGAGAAAAGGAAAACTAGCAAACAAAAAAAAAGGGAGAGAAAAGAAAACAGGACCCCCCCTCCCCCCCCGCTGGACCACAAGTGGCCCAGCTGGCCTCAGCTGCTCGAACGGGCCGGCCCATCCCGGTCCACCTCCCCTACTAACCCCTACCTCCACCGAAACCTAACCCTAACCGGCACACGGTCCCCACTCCCCCCCTCTCTCTCGATCCCGTCTGGATCGGGGCCCCAGTGCCCGATCCCGCCCACATCGTTGCCCCTGTCGCCCCTCGCCGTCGTTCGTCGGATCGCCCACCACCTCGTCGGACCGCCTCCCGGCCGAACCGCTCCGTCCTCGACCTCCTCGTCGGATCTGCGTCGCCCGACCCCGCCGCCGCCGGGTCGACCGCGCCCAACGCCTCCCGAGGACCGCTCCGCCCGGAGCCCGCCCTCCCTCGCCGGACTGTCGCCACCTCCTCGAGCCCATTGCCTTCCCCCTGCAGCTCCCCTGTGAGCACCCCCTTCTATCCTCCTTCCCCTCCTTCCTTGCGTCGCGCGCGTGCGCTGGTGCACACCACGGTGCCCCGCTGCGCGCCCCCGGCCTGCTCACTGCAGCCTGTGCACGCTCCCGTGCGTGGCCACACTGCCGCTAGCCGGTAGCCCGCCCGCATAGTCCGCGCCTACTGCCTACCTCGCGTTGCCCCACCACGCCTATTACGGCAGCCGCCTGCGCCGCGACGGATGTCAACTCCGCCGTCGTCTTCGGCCAAGTTCGGCCGCCCCGCGACCACCGATCGACGTGATCGACCACCAGCTACCCATCGGTCCCCTTCACGCATCGAACCGATGCCCGTAGCGCAAGCCCGACGGGTTCTCGCATTGCTGCCGTCGCCGGCGCACTATAGCTCCTCGTCGGCGTTAACCATGATGACGAGGACGTCATTTACCCCCTACTAACACTCACTAACTCCAGGACCCCACGCGTTAATTAACTGCAGATTAGTTAATATACATAATTAACTAAGGTAACCACTCACTGACAGATGGGACCCACCCTGCTAATTAATCTGTTATCAATAAAACTTAACACTAGGTTAAACCTGTGTCAATGACACCTGGGCCCCACTAGTCAGCTTGACCCGTCAATGGTCGATGCTGACTAGACTGCTGACAGGCCCCCTTGGTCCCACAAGCCAGCCTCACACACACACACACTCTAGCTGGGTACACTTCTGTGTACTCGTAGCATTTTCCTATTTATTTTCGAATTAATAATAATTATAGAAAATGATTAAAACTTTGATAAATAATATAATTAAACCATTTATCAGATGAAGAAACTTTGTACATGAAAGTTGTTCAGAACGACGAGACAATTCCGGATACGCAACCCGTTCGTCCGCCACACCCCCCTAACCTATCGAACTCGCAACTTTCCCCCTCCGGCTCCTCTGCCCGAAAACGCGAAACACCGGGAATACTTCCTGGATGTTTCCCCCCTTAACCGGTACCACCTCATACCACATTAGGGCACACCTAGCACCGCTCATTGTCACGTCACGCATCGTCGTGTTTATGTTTGCATTGTATTCATTGTTTCTTCCCCTCTTATCTCCGGTAGACTACGAGACCGACGCTGCTGCTGCCCAGTTCGACTACGGAGTTGACGACCCCTCTCTCTTGCCAGAGCAACCAGGCAAGCCCCCCCCTTTGATCACCAGATATCACCTACTCTTCTCTATACTGCTTGCATTAGAGTAGTGTAGCATGTTACTGCTTTTAGTTAATCCTATACTGCTGCATAGCCTGTCCTTGCTACTACTGTTGTTACCTTTACCTGCTATCCTACTGCTTAGTATAGGATGCTAGTGTTCCATCAGTGACCCTACACTCTTGTCCGTCTGCCATGCTATACTATTGGGCTGTGATCACTTCGGGAGGTGATCACGGGCATATACTATGTACTTTACACTATTGCATTACCTGTGATACCGTTCAGAGATGGGGGCTGAAAGGACAGGTGGCTCCATCCCGGTAGAGGTGGGCCTGGGTTCCCGACGGCCCCCGACTGTTACTTTGTGGCGGAGCAGCAGGGCAGGTTGAGACCACCTAGGAGAGAGGTGGGCCTGGCCCTGGTCGGCGTTCGCGGATACTTAACACGCTTAACGAGATCTTGGTATTTGATCTGAGTTGGGTCATTGACTTTATACGCACTAACCATCTACGTGGGAGTAGTTATGGGTATCCCGGCGTCGTGGTATCAGCCGAAGCATTTCGTGACGTCAGCGACGGAGCGGCGCGCGCCGGATTGGACTGGAACGCCTGCTAGGCTAGGTCTGCTTTCGGCCGCCCTCGCAACGTGCAGGTGTGCTAAGGGCGATGGGCCCAGACCCCTGTGCGCTTAGGTTTAGACCGGCGTGCTGACCTCTTTCTTATGCCTAGGTGGGGCTGCGACGTGTTGATCTTCCGTGGCCGGGCATGACCCAGGAAAGTGTGTCCGGCCAAATGGGATCAAGCGTGTTGGGTTATGTGGTGCACCCCTGCAGGGAAGTTAAATCTATTCGAATAGTCGTGATCTTCGGTAACAGGACGACTTGGAGTTGTACCTTGACCTTATGACAACTAGAACTGGATACTTAATAAAACACACCCTTCCAAGTGCCAGATATAACCCGGTGGTCGCTCTCTCTCAGGGTTACGAGGAGGGGATCGCCGGGTAGGATTATGCTATGCGATGTTACTTGGAGGACTTCAACCTACCCTCTTCTACCTGTTGCAAGACGGGGGTGACCAGAAGCATAGTCTTCGATAAGACTAGCTATCCCCCTCTTATTCTGGCATTCTGCAGTTCAGTCCACTCATATGGCCCTTTACACATATATCCATGCATATGTAGTGTAGCTCCTTGCTTGCGAGTACTTTGGATGAGTACTCACGGTTGCCTTGTTCCCTCTTTTCCTCCCTTTCTTTACCCGGTTGCTGTGACCAGACGATGGAGCCCAGGAGCCAGACACCACCGTCGATGACAACTACTACCCCGGAGGTGCCTACTACTACGTGCAACCCGCTGACGACGACCAGGAGTAGTTAGGAGGATCCCAGGCAGGAGGCCTGCGCCTCTTTCGATCTGTATCCCAGTTTGTGCTAGCCTTCTTAAGGCAAACTCGTTTAACTTATGTCTGTACTCAGATATTGTTGCTTCCGCTGACTCGTCTATGATCGAGCACTTGTATTCGAGCCCTTGAGGCCCCTGGCTTGTATTATGATGCTTGTATGACTTATTTATGTTTTAGAGTTGTGTTGTGATATCTTCCCGTGAGTCCCTGATCTTGATCGTACACATTTGCGTGCATGATTAGTGTACGATTAAATCGGGGGCGTCAAAGATGCCCTGTAGCACCGTCCCGAGCAACGCCGGCGAGCCACCGCCGCGGGATTTGGTCACCGGCGGCTAAACATCGTTCGCTGACGTGGCACATCATTAGCTGCCTAAGCACACCACTAACCACCCTCTGCCCCACTGACACGTGGGCCCCATGCCCTAATTAACCCTGGGTTTTAATTCCTGTTTAGTTTAGATTAACCCAGCGGGACCCACCCGTCAGAGTTGACCCTGCTGACGTGGCCGTTGTCCTGGCCCACCGGTCAGCGAACTAAACAGCCCTGTGACGCTGACGTGTGGCCCCCACACGTCAGGTTTGACCCGAACTAGCCCTGTTGACTTGCTGACATCATCATGACGTCAGGCTGACGCAGTAAATACTTTCTAGAATTTTGAAATAAATTAGAAATGATTTATTATTTTCAGAAAATACCCAAAACTTCTAAAAATCATATTAAATCAACCGTAGCTCAGAATGAAATAAATTATATATGAAAAATGACCAGAAAAATCCAATCTATCCATCTGTACCATTTTCATGCATGTTAGAACAACTTTTGGCTACTGTTTAGGACAAATCAAATGAATGGCATTTAAATAACCATATGTGGAGTTTGAATTTGAACCTTGGGTTCAAACCAACTACACTTAATTGTGTTGCTAGTTGCATTAGGCCAAAATACAGCATATTGACATGTCATGATCATGCATCATATTGTGCATTGCATTGATTGTGCTCTGCTTCTCTATTGCCGGTATTCGTCCCCTCTCGATAGACGTGCTTCCGACGATGAGTTTGATGACACCGATGAAGAGCTATAATATCTTCAGAAGTGCCAGGCAAGCAAAACCCCCTTGTTCATTCCGATACAATCCTACTCTCTCGCTCCTGCTCTCTTTTACGACATTAAGACAACAACATTTCAACTCTTACATGCTGCGGTAGCTGAACCCCTTTCCTCTGCATGACCTGTCATTACCACAGTAAATAGATGAAACCCACTAGCATGAGTAGGAGTTGTTTGAGCCCTGATGTGCCTACTCATTCATGTTTGTTTGTCATACCTGCTACTGCTTAGAGTTGAGTCAGGTCTGATTCATCGGGAATGAATTGGATTGTGGTGAACATGTCCTACTGTTGAGAGCTAAGTGTGTGAACATGATTTGGTAAAGGTAGCGGTGAGAGGCCATGTAGGAGTACATGGTGGGTTGTCTCATTGCAGCCGTCCTCAAGAACTGAGTTCTGTGTTTGTGATCCATGAACAGTTACTACCACACATTGGGCTCTGGGCGCTCCAAGCTCTCTCTACTTATTAATCAACCTGATCTCTGTCCAGGAGTTGCAACTAGTTTCTGTTGTTTGTAGGTAGTGTTAGTAGTCTACCAAGTGGCACCCGGTACAGGTGGGCTTGGGACAGACTAGGCACAGTGGCCTGGTGTACCAAGTGGCACCCGGATGGTGGGCTTGGGAATCTTGTACACATCGTTTGGGGCCGTGAGCAACACCCCGGTCGGATCTCCTTGCGGATGGAACCCGAATAGGCGGTAAACCTGGACTAGAGACTTGTGTGGTTAGTCAGGTCGTGGCCGACTCCCTCACTAGGCTTCTGCTTGAAGGTTGCCGAGATACACGACGTGTACATGGTGGTAAGTGGCGAGAGCGTGTGTGAAGAAGTACACCCCTGTAGGGTTATCATTATCTATTCGAATAGCCGGATTCCTCGGATATGGAAACTTGGACCCCTTGCATAGTTCATAGACAAGTAAAAGTGGATACTCTAAAATGCGCAAGATAAGTGTGAGTGCTATGGGTGGCGTTCTCGTAGGGAGACGGGAGCGGATCCATAGTGGTGTATTGGTATGGTGAATTGGTCGACTCGTGTGCGCCACCTCAAAAGAGTTACTTGCAGTCATAGTTCAGGTTAGCCATTGAGTCAAAGCTGGCTTGCTGCAGTCAAACCCCACCACCCCTTCATTGATAATGATGCATATGTAGCTAGTTCTGATGTAAGTCTTGCTGGGTACATTTGTACTCATGTTTGCTTAATTTATGTTTTGCAAAGAGACGTCAATCTCACTGGTAGTTCCACTTGGACTTTGATGTTTAGCTTGTTACCTCAGCTACGATCTTGTACCCTTGGGAGGGTCTTGTAGATAGTCAGGCTCCTCAGCCTGCTTCATTTTTAGTTGTCTGTACTCATACAAGTTAAGCTTCCGCATGTGCTTTGACTTGTATGCTCTGAATGTTGGGTCATGAGACCCATGTTTGTAATATCTCGCTCCTCGGAGCCTAATGAATAAATACTTTGAGTCATAGAGTTTTGTTGTGATGCCATGTTATATTTACACATATCGAGCATATTGTGTGTATGATTGAAATGCTTGGTATGTGTGGGATCCGACAACCTAGTTGTTTATCCTTGGTAGCCTCTCTTATGGAGAAATGTAGTCTTGTGCTTCCATGAGCCATAGTAGTCCGCTACAGCCCGGTTCACCGGAGTCCTGCTAGCCCAGCAGTACTGCTCTAGAGCACTTGACTGGTCGGCATGTGAGTCACTTCGTTCCGGTGTCTGTCCCTTCGGGGAAATGTCACGTGGTGACATCCGGAGTCCTGCCTAGCCTGCTACAGCCCGGGTTCCCGGAGTCCTGTTAGCCCAGTGCTACAGCCCGGATTCGCACGCTGCTGACCGACATGCTCGATGTTGATTCATGTATGCCTGTCCCCGTAAGTTAGTGCCATTGTGGGTTCACGACTAGTCATGTCGGCCCGGGTTCTCTATCATATGGATGCTAGCGACACTATCATATACGTGAGCCAAAAGGTGCAAACGGTCCCGGGCCATGGTAAGGCGACACCCGTGGGGATACCGTGCGTGAGGCCGCAAAGTGATATGAGGTGTTACAGGCTAGATCGATGTGACTTAGAATCGGGGTCCTAAGAGTATGGCTCTGGGATTGCTTTCTCGCAGGGAGTCAAGAAAGGATCTCTGGCCGAGGTTGATAACTCTACTACTTTATTTTATGCTACTCTTATCTCTCCTGGTGCTGCAAGATGCTTTAAGATGCTGGTCTTTGATAGGCTAGGATTTCCCCTTCTCTTCTGGCATTCTGCAGTTTAGTTCACAGATACAACCCATTTCCTTTGATACAGATGCATACTTAGTTTAGATCTGATGTAAGTCTTGCGAGTAGTTTGGATGAGTACTCACGGTTTCTTTGCTACCTCTTTTCCCCCATACCCGATTGTTGCGACCAGATGACGGACCCCAGGAGCCAGACGACACCACTGATGACTACTGCTACCCCGAGGATGCCTACTACTACGTGACGGCCGCTAACGACTTGGAGTAGTTAGAAGGCTCCCAGGCAGGAGGCCTTGCCTTTTCGATCAATGTTGCTTTTGTGCTAGCCTTCTTAAGGCAAACTTGTTTAACTTATGTATGTACTCAGATATTGTTGCTTTCGCTGACTCTCGTGTTTTCGAGCTTATGTATTCGAGCCCTCGAGGCCCCTGGCTTGTAATATAAAGCTTGTATTATTTTAATTTGTGTCTAGAGTTGTGTTGTGATATCTTTTCGTGAGTCCTTGATCTTGGTCGTACACATTTGCGTGTATGATTAGTGTACGGTTGAATCAAGGGCGTCACAAGTTGGTATCAAAGCCGACTGCCTATAGGATCCCCCTTTCCAACTCCTTGGCCGAAGTTGAGTCTAGTCACTACAAAAACTTTTACTAACATGGCTGTGTGTCTTACGGGCCCATGTCGCCATTTGGGTGGTATTAGGATCTTTTATTCCTCGTCTATATTCTGGGACTCTAATCTCTCTACTATTCGGGTTAAAAAGGTTTTACTAACTCGAACATTAGGATCTCGTGATCACATCCGCCCGGAGAGCCCCCTTATTTCAGATGGTCGCCTGCTGCATCAGAAGATTCCGAAGTTACTCTACGATGTTCTCTCGAGACTTTGTGCATGTTGCCTTTGCAATTCCCTACCAGCGAAATATCCTTATGGATAACTACACACACTTGCCAATCTTACATTCTATCCCATTGATCTTGTTATTACAAGATGCCCTGAACTGCTCTCCTTTTTCCGAGAATCCTTTGAGCTTACTGCCTTGCAGTTCCTTGTCATCTGAATACCCCTATGGATAACCTTGTGCACCTATCGAGTATTCCCTCATCCTAAGTTGATTCATGTACTTCACAAAAGCCTTCGTAATACCATTCGTTCTTGTGAAAATCCTCAACAACCTATTGTTCTTGAATTTCTTGCTTGCTTGCATTATGGTTAGTACCATAAGTCTAGTAATCTTATTGTCAGCCTTTGTCATTATCATTTTGAGACCGTTGATACAATATGTTGCGAATGCTCGCAATCCTCGATCAGGTCCTAGAATTCATCCTTCCGGCTAAGACATCATTTTAACATGTGCTGAATCTCGATCAATCAAATCGCCATCGATTGTACCCCTAAGGCTATTCTACCTATCCATTCCTAATCAGAGCATTGCTTCTGATCCCTTGTCTTGGAATTCATAATTTCTTTGCAATTGAGCTTTGAGTTAGTCAATTGTTCCTATAATCTGATCTCCTTGCGTTCCTTCTTCCTCTGGTTGAATATTGATGCTCACATCGGATCCCTTGTGGACCACCAGCCCCCTTTTTCGGATTTTATCCGACAACATCCTTCATATTCAATAAGCTTGTGAGCTTTTCCTCGGATACATAATGCTTTTGGTAAATTGTATCCTCCGCTTTCTCAAGCATGCTCTACTACCGAGCTTGTGTTATTTATTCTCGAAATTTATGATATATGTTCCTAAGATG
Source organism: Triticum aestivum (assembly GCF_018294505.1). Taxonomy (NCBI): domain Eukaryota; kingdom Viridiplantae; phylum Streptophyta; class Magnoliopsida; order Poales; family Poaceae; genus Triticum; species Triticum aestivum. The sequence continues at coordinate 324,852,565 of NC_057794.1, forward strand.
CCCTGATGGGTTGAACCTATGCCTTCTCTAATCTGTGTGAACTCGAAAGTTATGCGGGTTATACTCTACTGGCTTTCGTCAGATAAAATTTCAATACTACAGCTTCATCAAGAGTGAGAAGTAAAATGAAAGGATATGCATTGTAGAAGTGGGAGTCGACCCTGAACCTTGTGTTCATGCACACGGACACGGTGTGGGACTTATCATGAAAGCTTCTTGCAAGGATATTTAATCATTTGAATAATTATTCCGGTATCGTGAATTGGATCCCTTGTAGTTATGGTCCCGACCATATTTCCTCCTTGATCCCATTTACTGGGTAAGTTAAAATTACTTATCCTCTGCAAATCATTTCCCCCGTCCAACCTCTACTCCGATTTACCATCTGGCATTACACCTAGTACTTGATACTAAGAAGCATTATACCCCATCACATCATTCCTAGCCTGATCGGCTATATTTTTATCATGTCAACTTTTTAACTGTGCTACCTGGTCCTTATGCCCAGAGCAACTTCCGGCGATGAGCTAAGCTTACATCGATCTTCCTCATCTTATCATTTCACCTCGAACAACAAGCTTGACTTTGAGCTTTTGTCGAATCCGTGGTTCTCATAGCCTTTCACTTCATCCTTCCTTTTCTACTCGATGACATCTTCATAGAGTCTCTCAACAAAATTTGTCTTGATCGCCGTCAACACTTTGGCTTCTTCAGAGATGTCAATTGAATTCATGGCTAGTAATACCATCCTTGCCTCTCGATGATTTGTGTTAGTATCAACAACATTCTTGTCTTCCCCCCAACACAAACTTGATCATATTAATTTTGGGGATACGTCTTTTTTGACATGTCGATGGATTGCCACTGAACCCATCGGCCACATCCTCATCTTTTCCCTGATAAAATAACATGATATGTTCTAGAAATTCCCGATGGATCCATTGTGAAAAGGTCCGACCTTTACCTGATGACCATGTTAATGCTATCCCAAAGCATGATTGTGGTACTCAAACGTCAACAAGAACATTGGAAGCATAATGCTAAATGCTTCTTGTTCATTTATCCAAACACCGTTGTACATGTAACATCATGAATTCCCTCACCCTTTACCTAGTTGGTTATCTACTTACTATCCTGTCATGGATATCATCCTCTGCTTGTCCTTGGGAAGGATATACTACTGATAATTGTGTTTAAACATATTTTCCTTTCCATTGTTCTGTTTAATCTGACAATTACATTATCTATATTATATAAGCAATATTATTTCCCTGCTTATGTAGACACCTCGTTGTATCACTCGGTCAGTAAGACCCTGTCACTATTGTTGATGACATTCCGGTAGCCACCGATGGACGGGAACCTTGCCGATTGGTCCGCCTTGTTCAACGAGCAGGAAAATGGTTCTCTTCGCCCCTCGCCCTTGGTACTGACGTTGTTGCCGACATAACTGACAGGCTACACTCTGACATCCCTTGCTATCATAACCGTGTAACATGTCACCGCTCTTTCTACTTTTAACCCACATGGTGGGCTTATAACCCACAATTCCATAGGATCGGAACCTGACTCTCATGTATATCCTTGATTCCGAAGTACCTTATGCTCTTCGCTTTGTGTGTTATCACGAGCCACCCTTCGAGAGATGATCTATTTCCGATGCTCTGAACCCCTTCTCACACTCTATTCAGGTATCGATCATTTCTCCATTCGCTTGAAACTTCTTATTGTACCTTCATATTTTGCTCTCGATGTTTTCTTAAGTTTCAACTCAAGAGAGACTTCTGTCACTTTCCCTGAATTGTTCACCAGACAATTAACCCTATAAGGGTCAGTTCACCCGAAGTTACTCTTTACTTCCCCACTTAAATCACGGGACGAGATTTCTTGTAGTGGAGGAGATTTGTAACATCCCCAACATCGCACCACAGTAATCTCCCCCTAATGAAGGTCATGTCATCATGATCATCATGCCAAAATGCCACTTGTCCAAAATCTGCTTCAAATTCAAATTTAAATTGCATGTCAAATATTTGCTTCTTCTGTCATGCAAATAAAATAGTTCATCCTATGGTAAATAATCCCTAGATAATTGTCATGTTGAAACCAACATTTTTGGAACTCCCAAATTGCCCCTGGGAATTTATTATCCGGTCCATCATTATTTAAGATGTCCTTCTCATTTTCTAAAAATGCTTGGGCAACTCCTGATGGCCCCAAACTTTTTGTGGCAGTGTTGGATAAGGCATTATATTTGTGTGACCAAGTTTCACATTTTACAAAATACATTTGGCAGCTCATTTATCTGCAAAATTCTTCTGTAAAAAGAAAACAGAAAAGAAAAAAAAGGAAAAGGCCCTAAACATCTACCGTGGTGTCGGCCTAAGTGCACTGTGCACATCGCCCAGCCCACCTCGGGCTTTTCCCCCTTCCTTTGTTCCTCTGTACAGAGAGGAGACAGGGGCCATGGTGTGGCATGCATCCACCCCCACCATGGTTGTTGCCGTCGTCGTGTCGGGCATCCCGCGGTCCTCCTGGTGGATAAGAACGTTGTCGGCTCCCTGGCGAACCCTAGCGCCCACTTTCCCCTCTCCCTCGCGTGCTCTTCCTCTCACTCGATCTCTTCCTCTGTTCGATGAGGAGCGCTTCCATCGACGCCACCTTGTCGATCCCGCGACCACCGGCCTCCTCGTCGTCGGCTAGCAGGTCCAGGAGCCTCTCCACGGTCGTCTCCTTCGACTACACCGAAGAACCCGAGCCGGGACGGCCCCGCAGTGCTACATCGCCGTCTTCTTCCTCCTCGGGCCGCCGCACTCCGTCGCCATCTCCGGTCGAACCTGCTGCTCCTAAGCTACCACCGGGCCTTCGTGTGCTCCCCCGGTGAGCTCCTCAAGTTTCTTCCCCCTCCCGTCACTGTAGGACGCCACCACCGACGTGCCCGAACCTCTCCGTCCGCTCCCGCGTGCGTGGTCTCGCCTGTTGCTGCCGTTGCTGTACCGCGTCGTGCCCTGCAGCTCTCGTGCGCTTGCGCTCGCGCCGCTGAGCCCGCCCCACTCGCATGCCCCGTCCCCTGGCCGCGATTGGCTCGCCCGTGCCCCACTCGGCCGCCCGCTCGATCCCGGCCTGTTCCGGCGCTGCAGCCGCTGCCCGGCCGCGCCCACACCTGCTGCTACTGAGGCACTGCTGCTGCCGTGCCTCGCGCGCCTGCAGCCGCATCCGTCGCGGCTCCCGACCGCCCCGCCTCGCCGGCCCGCGCCAGCGCTCACCGCGTCCAGCCGCCGTCCGGGATGCCCTGCAGACGCCTCGCCGCTCCTCGCCCTCGCACCCCCTTCTGCTGCTGCTCTCCTACCAAGCCGCGCATCCGTACCAGCCGCCTCCTGGCCGCCGTGGCCGCGCCTGGCTGTGCCTGCCGCACCGGCTCCACCTGCCGCTCGGCCATGGCCGCGCCTCTCTTCCCGCGTGCAAGCAGCCCCTGGTGGCTGAGCCTCTGCCAGATCGGGCCGGCCCTGGCTAAGTGAGGATTAGCTTAGGGCCTAATCCAAATTGATGCACTAACCCCCCCCCCCCCCTCTTTTAAGTCTATGGCATGTGGGGCCTCAGCTAATATAATGGATAAATAAAATCTGTTAAAAAACAGTATATGACAGCTGGGTCCCACTGGACCGTTGACTAGTCAAACATGGACCAGTCAACTGTTGACTGGGCAGTTAACTGGCCCTACACGTCAGCCTCTGTGGCTAGACAGTCACTGGGTACACATAGATAATTATTCTTCCAGTTAAATTAATTCCAGTAATTCCAGAATATGTTTAAAACTTTGAAAAATCATAGAAAATTAACCGTAGCTCGGATCAAAAAACTTTATACATGAAAGTTGCTCAGAACAACGAGACAAATACGAATACGCGGTTCGTTCACCTGTACATGCCTCTAACTAGCTGAACATAGAACTTTCCCCCTCCGATCATTTGTGTGACACAGGTTCGGAACTGGAAAAACATTCTCGGTTGTTTTCCTCCTTCACCTTTATCGTGTAGCCATACATTAGGTCACACCCCGGCACAACATATTGCCATGTCATGCTTTGTGATGCTATGTTTGCTTTATATTTATTGTTTCTTCCGCCTCTTCTCTCCGGTAGACCCTGAGACCGATGCCACTCCTGTGATCGACTACGTCGACGCCAACACTTCTTCCTTTTCAACAAAGCTTCCAGGCAAGCAAACCCTCCTTGAGCATTCCAACATCGCCCATTTCTTTCCCTCTCATGCTAGCATTAGAACTGCTACTGCTTTCTGTATGATCCTACTCTGATGCATAGCCTGCTTTTGTTAGCTGCTTATTGTTACCTACCTGCTTATCCTAAACTGCTTAGTATAGGTTGGTTAGTGATCCATCAGTGACCCCCACCTTGTCCTTGTTGCCCCTGCTTCATCATTGAAGACCCGATCAACGGGATCGAAGACCAGGCCCCGGCACCGCACATCACTTTCCCCTTAGTTGCTCGACACTACTGGGTTACTATCAAGTGTCGAGGGTGAGACCTCTACAGCACTTCTGATGTCAACCCAGTAGTGTAGCTATTCGGCCGTGGTCATCGAGGGTGATTCCGCCTTAACCACTTCTGATACAACTCTGTCGTGCAACTCCTCAAGTGTGAGCCTCGGGGGTGGTTTCTCTTACGTTCACCTTGATGATTACATCGAGTGGAATCCACCGGGGGTGATTCCTCGAGTTTTCCCCTTGATGTTTGGACACACAATCACTATGGTAATATGACTTTACACTGAACCATGTTACGAAAGACGGGTCGGCCCTGAGGTGTACCCGTGCGAACTTAATTGCGAGTGATGTGGAGACGGGTTGACCTGGAGGGTGCCCGCGAGATAATTACGAGGCGTGGCCGGGCATTCCTAGCCCTTGCCACAAGTCCTCGAGACGGGTGAACGGGGTCACATCTTTCATGAGTCTCTGTTTGTTACCGCGCGTTCCTAATCCACTACGATTTGGATATTTGATCCGAGGGGCCTCTGGCCTGATAGCACTAACCATCACGTGGGCACAGTATGGGCGTTTTGCGTCGTATACTTCAGCCGAAGCTTAATAGACGCCAGCGACTGAGCGGCGCGCGCCGGATTGGACTGCGTAAGCTCCTGCCTTGTTTAAAGAGGTAGCTAGGTCTGCTCACCGGCCACGTATGCAACGTGCAGGAGTTCCCGGGGAGATGGCCCATGACCCCTGGGGGCATAGGCTTAGTCCGGTGTGCCGACCTCTCTATTAAGCCTAGGTCGGGTTGCGGCGTATTATTTGGCCGAGGCCGGGCATGACGCAGGAAAGTGTGTCCAACCGGAGATAATTGAGCGTGGTGGGTAAGTTGGTGCACCCCTGCAGGGAAGAAAACATCTATCGATAGCCTGTCCTATGGTAACGGACACTTGGAGTTGTATCCGGATCGATACAACTAGAACTGGATACTTGTGATGAGAAATGGATTGTGATGAGAAATGGATAGTATGCCTTTGGGATTGCTTTCTCGCAGGGAGTCGAGAAAGGATCTCTGGCCGAGGTTGATAACTCTACTACTTTACTTTATGCTACTCTTATCTCTCCGGATGCTGCAAGATGCTTGAAGATGCTAGTCTTCGATAGGCTAGGCTTTCCCCTTCTCTTCTGGCATTCTGCAGTTTAGTCCACAAATACATCCCATTTCCTTTGATACAGATGCATACTTAGTTTAGATCTGATGTAAGTCTTGCGAGTACTTTGGATGAGTACTCACGGTTGCTTTGCTACCTCTTTTCCCCCATACCCGATTGTTGCGACCAGATGACGGACCCCAGGAGCCAGACGACACCACTGATGACTACTGCTACCCCGAGGATGCCTACTACTACGTGACGGCCGCTGACGACTTGGAGTAGTTAGAAGGCTCCCAGGCAGGAGGCCTTGCCTTTTCGATCAATGTTGCTTTTGTGCTAGCCTTCTTAAGGCAAACTTGTTTAACTTATGTATGTACTCAGATATTGTTGCTTTTGCTGACTCTCGTGTTTTTGAGCTTATGTATTCGAGCCCTCGAGGCCCCTGGCTTGTAATATAAAGCTTGTATTATTTTAATTTGTGTCTAGAGTTGTGTTGTGATATCTTCCCGTGAGTCCTTGATCTTGATCGTACACATTTGCGTGTATGATTAGTGTACGGTTGAATCGAGGGCATCATAGAAACTGAGCCATAATATTTTCCATGAACTGGCGTTTCAGCTTAAACTGTTGCATCATACCAGCCATGTACTCAGGCGGTGGTGGGGGATTGCCACCACAGCCACGACCACCTGGTCTAACCATCCTGCTAATATATAACAGGGGTAGTTCAACATTGGGAAATTTGCAAAGACAAGAATCATTCATGATGAAACAAGCATAATGAAAAGGAGCACGATAGATACTACATAGGTAGTCAGCATATCTTACAAAAGGGATCACGCATAGAGTTCGGTACATAGAGTTCAGTACATAGACTAAAGACATCATGGGTGGCACGCAGGCTCGCGGAGAATGCATCTAATACTAATAGGCAAGCCTACATCAGTCCCAGGAGGAACTATGGAGGTAGGTGTATCCTGATAGCCGGTAGTGACGCAATGGGAAGTCCTCCACGTCAGTAGCCTAGGGTCCGCGGATACTCTAGTGCAGAATCCAACGCTCAGGTGGCAGAAGAGGACCAAGTGCGGGAGAGTAGCCTCCCACATCTGGCCAACCGACACCCTGGGGCATCACGGTCCTGGCTGGGTAGATCACAGATCGTGACAGATACCAGATCGGACAAGGGGGTGCAACAGTGTTAGAGCACGGTAAAGGTGCTAACCGGTGGTGTACAACTCATGGCGAAGAGCTCGGTTAGCTCTATCCAGCCCATCAACATGCAGAACCAGGTTCTGATGGTAGAAGGGCTCCCGGGTGACAGTGGAGTAGGCAGGAGTGTAGTATCCCTTCGCAACAACATCGGACGCGATAGCAATGTGCCTGAAAGGGGAGGTGTACAGCTCCTGATACTCTCCACGAAAACGTGTTAGAGCAGCATAAGCAGCATCGTGGACTGCCATATCGATGGTCACTCCAACACCATGAGCAGTGTGCAGCACAGTAGTGGAGTCATATTCCTGAGAGTAGAGGTGGACGATGGCGCGGTACTGCTCCTGGTTAAAGTCCTGGCACTGCTCGTACATGGTGTACTCAGGGTGCCAGCGATCACCCAAATAGGTCATCATCTCAGCTAACATAGCAGGTGAACTTGGGTCACCAATGGCCGTCATGTGGCGCACGACCTGCCTCGTGGGTTCCATCTGAAAACAAATATGTTTCAAAGGAGTCAAATGACAGTGTGGGTATTGTTCAAAATACTACTCTAAGGAATAACTAGGGCTTATCCAACTTTGGGGTGAATATGGTCACGGGATCCTAATGTTAGGGTTAGTAAAGTCATGCTCTGATACCAACTTGTGACACCCTCGATTCAATCGTACACTAATCATACATGCAAACGTGTACGATCAAGATCAGGAACTCACAGGAAGATATCACAACACAACTCTACAAATAAAATAAGTCATACAAGCATCACATTACAAGCCAGGGGCCTCGAGGGCTCGAATACAAGAGCTCGATCATAGACGAGTCAGCAAAAGAAACAATATCTGACTACAGATATAAGTTAAACAAGTTGCCATAAAATGACTAGCACAAAATGGGATACATATCAAAAGAGGCGCAGGCCTCCTGCCTGGGATCCTCCTAAACTACTCATGGTCATCGTCAGCGGCCTGCACGTAGTAGTAGGAACCTCCAGTGTAGTAGGAGTCGTCGTCGACGGTGGCGTCTGGCTCCTGGGCTCCCTCATCTGGTTGCGACAACCAGGAAGAAAGGAAAGGGGGAAAAGGGGGAGCAAAGCAACCGTGAGTACTCATCCAAAGTACTCGCAAGCAAGGAGCTACACTACATATGCATTGGTATCAATGAAAAGGATAGTATATGTGGACTGATTTGCAGAATGCCAGAATAAGAGGAAAATAGCTAGTCCTATCGAAGACTACGCTTCTGGCAGCCTCCATCTTGAAGCAGTAGAAGATAGTAGATGGTAAGTTAACCAAGTATCATCGCATAGCATAATCCTATCCGGCGATCCTCCCCTCGTCGACCTATGAGAGAGCGATCACCGGGTTGTATCTGGCACTTGGAAGGGTGTATTTTATTAAGTATCTGGTTCTAGTTGTCATAAGGTCAAGGTACAACTCCGGGTCGTCCTTTTACCGAGGGACATGGATATTCGAATAGATAAACTTCCCTGCAGGGGTGCACCACATTTCCCAACACGCTCGATCCCCTTTGGCCAGACACACTTTCCTGGGTCATGCCCGGCTTCGAAAGATCAACACGTCGCAGCCCCACCTAGGCACAACAAAGAGGTCAGCATGCCGGTCTAAATCCTATGCGTGCAGGGGTCTGGGCCCATCCCCCATTGCACACCTGCATGTTGCGTACGCGACCGGAAGCAGACCTAGCCCCCTTAATACAAGCGCAGGCTTACGGTCCAATCCGGCGCGCGCCGCTCAGTCGCTGACGTCACGAAGGCTTCAGCTGATACCGCGACGTCGAGTGCCCATAACTGTTCTCACGTAGTTCGTTAGTGCGTATAGGCCAGTGGCCAGACTCAGATCAAATACCAAGATCTCGTTAAGCGTGTTAATTGAAGTAACCGCGGACGCCGACCAGGGCTAGGCCCACATCTCTCCTAGGTGGTCTCAACATGCCCTGTCGCTCCGCCATAAAGGTCCACTCAGAGGGCCGTCAGGACAAACGTCCGTTCGGTCCCAATCCGTGAATCACTCGCGGGTACTCTACGAGCCGACCCGACTTTAGTCACCACATATATCATGTATTATGTATATAAGTATATACCCGTGATCACCTCCCGAGTGATCACAACCCGATAGTATAGCATGACAGACGGACAAGAATGTAGTAGGGCCATTGATGGAATACTAGCATCCTATTCTAAGCATTTAGGATTGCAGGTAAAGGTAACACCAGTAGTAGCAAGGACAGGCTATGCATCAGAATAGGATTAACTGAAAGCTGTAACATGCTACACTACTCTAATACAAGCAGTAGCGAGAAGAATAGGCGATATCTTGTGGTCAAGGGGGGGCTTGCCTTGTTGCTCTGGCAAGAAGGAGGGGTCGTCAACAACATACTCGATCGGGGCACCAGCAGCGGCGTCAGTCTCGTAGTCTACCAGAGAGAAGAGGGGGAAGAAACAACGAACACAATGTAAATAGATGCATATCGATGCATGACATGACAAGTAACGGTGCCTGGTGTGACCTAACGTAGTAGGAGGTGATACCGGCGAAGGGGGGAAACATCCGGGAAAGTATCACCGGTGTTTCGTGTTTTCGGTCAGATGAACCGAAGGGGAAAGGTTGCATGTTTGATATGCTAGAGATGCGTGGCTGACAAACGTACTGCGTATTCTGATTCGTCTCGTCGTTTTGAGCAACTTTCATGTACAAAGTATTTTCATCCGAGCTACGAATTATTTTATATTAATTTCTAAAGATTTAAATCATTTTTAGGATTTAGTTAATTATTTTAATTCAACACTATCCAGAATAGTGTATGCTGACGTCATCATGACGTCAGTAGTCAACAGGGTGTTGACTGGGTCAACCTGACGTGTGGGTCTCACATGTCTTACTCTGTTAACCAATTAACCAAATTAATTAGTTTAATTAACAAATTAGTTAGGTTAGTTAATTAACTAGGTTTATTAATACAATTAAATAAGTTAATTAATTATTATTTTAATTTTTTAATTCCTTTTTTAAACGTTCTGGGCATGGGCCTCGTTTGTCATCGGGCCAAAGGCCTTAGCGGGGCGGGCGGTTAACGGGAGCCGGGCGAACCCACCGCGACGGGGCGGGCGTAGGCCAGGTGCGGCGCGGGAGGTCGGTCACCGGATGGCGCGGGCGACGCGGCCGGTCAAGCAGGGCATGGCCCGGCGCGCGTGGCGCTGCCACACATGTAGGCGGACACGGGGCGAAGGCGAGGCAAGGCACTGGCGGGCACTGCGTGGAGCAGCGGCTGTGCGGCCGGTCGGGCGACGGCGCGCGCGGGTAGGCCGACCGGCGGCCGGAGACGGTGTAGCAGCGGCAGAGGTAGGCAGGGGCGGCATCATGCTCGTATGGTGGGGTTAGTAGCAGCAGTGGGGCGGAGCTGGCATGTCGCGCGGATTGCGGCAGCGAGCGAGGCTGGCAACAGCGAGGGGAGGCGGGCGACAGGACTGAGCGGGGCCAGGACGTCACCGCGACGGGCGACGAACGACGGAAGCGGGCGGCGAGCGCGCGCGTGTTGCAGCGGGGCAGGCGCGGGGCGCGCAAGGGGCTGCGGCCACGTGCGGGATCGGCGGGCGCGGGGCAGCGCAGGCGAGCGCATGGGCGATGGGCGACAGCGCGTGAGCGCGTTCCCGTACGTGCGCACGGGGACAGGGGAGAGGAGGAGAGGGGGGCCTCACAGGGGGATCGTAGGGCACAGGCAGCGGGGGTCGTGGTGGGGGACGGGGACGACGGCGATGATGGCGGAGACGGGGAGGCAGTCCGGCGGGGAGGACCAACGAACGGCGGGCTCCGGTGAGGTCCTCGGGCGACGGTGGTGCGGCGCAGCGGTCCGACGAGGTGGTGGTCTAGTGAGGGCGTCAAGCGGCAGGGGCGGTTCGTGCCCTGATCCAGATCGGATCGGGGGAGAGAGGAGTGGGGCGAGTGGGGGTGTCGGTTAGGGTTTTTGGGTGGAGGAAGGATGAGGGAGTGAGGGGGGCCCGCCGGTTGGGCCAGGTGGGCTGACCTATTGGATCGGTTGGCCCTGGGGGTGGGGTTTCCCCTTTTTCCTTTTTTGTATTTTGTTTTGTTTTCTGTTTTCTGTTTTATTTTTCTTTTCTTTTCTTTCTTTTTTCTGTTTTATTTATTATAGAGCAGTTTAGCATTTTCTAAAAAATGTTTTCTTCAGAATAATTACCTATGTAATATTTGGCACTAACCGAACATTTCAGTTTTGGCGTTTGAAATTTTTTGATGTTTGACAAAAATTCAAATTTGAATTCAAAACGTTTTGAACTGACGCGAGATTAGCAACAGTAACGGAGGTGACGTGGCATCATTATCATAGGATTACTGTAGCTTAATTATCCGAGCATTACAGCGTGCCGCCCCTCCGCTCCCCATCGCGCCGCTGGGCCTCTCCACTCCAGCCGCCGCGCTGCCGTGCCTCTCCGCTTCCCTCGCAGCGGCGACGGCTTCCACCGGGCGCTCTTCGCCGACGTGTTCCCGTTCCCCGCGACAGCGGCGGCGGCTACGGCCATGGTCACGCCCGCCCTGCCCAGCCGGCTTGTCTCCACAGTGTACCTGCACCACAAAGGGGTCTGCATCATGTCGCGCGTGGTGGAGACGAATGCCTCGTCGGTGTGGCCTACAAGAGGGCTTCTCGGCGGCGTCCTCAATCACGCTGGCGGAGCTCACGCTGAGTTGGTTACTGCTCGACCCGACATTAGGCTGGGTGGTCAATGCCTCCAGCCGGCGGCCGGTGTCCGTTGACCGGAGCTGGCTCACGAGAGAGACCATGGCGCGGTTCACCATGGTGCTCAGCGGCGTTGCCCTGGACGTGGCGCGTTAGGAGGGACGGGCTGGCCTCCGCGCGCGGCCCCTCCGCTCCCCATCGCGCCGCCAGGCCTCTCCACTCCAACGCAGGGCCGCTGTGCCTCTCCAGTTCCCCTCGCGACCGTCGGGCCCCTCCACGCGCCGCCCCTCCGCTCCCCATCGCATCGCCGGGCCTCTCCGTCCCAGTCGGAATCGGCCGACGTAGCGGTGGCAGCAGAGGGATCGAGAGAGAAAGTTGTACGAGAGAGACGAGAGATGCGTGCTAGCGCAACTGTGCGCGGTCGCTGGTAGGTAGGACCAGGGCGGACACGAGCGGACGATAGCGAGCGACGAGAGCGTCTGCTTCTGTCCGCTTCGTACCCATTTGTTCCCAAATTTGGGCCAAGTTTGGATCAGGGACGACAATAAATGGACAGCAGGCGGACACGGACGTCCGTTTGGGTCGTCCCGTTGGACCAAGTTTTATGTCCGGATGACCCAACGGACAAAATGGGTCGCCCCCTTGGAGTTGCTATTAGCACCCAAAGTTTCCTAAAGCTTGGCCTCGCACTTGATGTCAGCCAAAGTGAAGGGCGGCGGCATAGAGTTGTTATAAAGATCTACGTGTTTGTCGTGTTCCACATGATCTAATTAGTAAACCTCTAAGCCTAGTCATTCCTTAATCTTTCATATTTGTATCATCTTAATAAAATATTTGTGTTATTGTATTTTAATGAGTTTATTTCAGGAATGTGTACTATTTTTCATATTCAGGTCCATGGCTATAAGTGGAAGATCATTGATGAAACCTACAAATAACTTTTTGTAGTTGTTGTTGTCATCAATCTCATACTTTGTAGTTTCTGTTGGGTAACGAAGTAATTTAAAAAAAAATCCTATGCACACACAAGATCATGGTGATGCATAGCAACGAGAGGGGAGAGTGTGTCCATGTACCCTCGTAGACCGAAAGCGGAAGCGTTAGCACAACGCGTTTGATGTAGTCGTACGTCTTTACGATCCGACCGATCAAGTATCGAACGCACGGCACCTCCGAGTTCTGCACACGTTCAACTCGATGACGTCCCTCGAACTCCCATCCAGCCGAGCTTTGAGCGAGAGTTCCGTCAGCACGATGGCATGGTGACGATGTTGATGTTCTACCGTCGCAGAGCTTCGCCTAAGCACCACTATGATATTATCGAGGTGGACTATGGTGGAGAGGGGCACCGCACATGGCTAAAAGATCCAAGTGATCAATTGTTGTCTCTATCGGGTGCCCCTTTCCTCCGTATATAAAGGAGGGGAGGAGAGTGTAACGCCCCCGATGCGGCTATATCTCCCACGTGTCGAAGCACGACTTAGAGGCATAACCGCATTGAAAGCAATGTCGCAAGTGAGTTAATCTTCACACAACCCATGTAATACATAAGGGAAAGGGATACATAGTTGGCTTACAATCGCCACTTCACACAATTACATGAATAAAGCATTACATCATCCAAATACAAGCAGGGCCCGACTACGGAGCCAAAATAAAAGAAGAAACCCCAAATGCGACACGGTCCCCGATCGACCCCAACTGGGCTCCACTACTGATCAACTAGAACGAAACAACACAAAGGACAAGATCTTCAACGAGCTCCTCCTTGAGCTTGATTGCGTCATCTGCACGGACTCAACGGCACCTGCAAACTAGTTCTGGAAGTATCTGTGAGCCACGGGGACTCAGCAATCTTGCACCCTCGCGATCAAGACTATTTAAGCTTATGGGCAAGGTAAAGGTATGAGGTGGAGCTGCAGCAAGCGACTAGCATATATGGTGGCTAACATACGCAAATGAGAGCGAGAAGAGAAGGCAAAGCACGATCGAGAAACTATGATCAAGAAGTGATCCTAGAACAACCTACGTCAAGCATAACTTCAACACCGTGTTCACTTCCCGGACTCCGCCGAAAGAGACCATCACGGTTACACATGCGGTTGATGCATTTTAATTAAGGTCAACTTCAGGTTTTCTACAACCGGACGTTAACAAATTCCCATCTGCCCATAATCATGGGCACGACTTTCAAAAGTTCAAATCCCTGCAGGGGTGTCCCAACTTAGCCCATCACAAGCTCTCACGGTCAACGAAGGATATTCCTTCTAGCGGGAAGACCCGATCAGACTCGGAATCCTGGTTACAAGACATTTCGACAACAGTAAAACAAGACCAGCAAAGCCACCCAGATGTGCCGACAAATCCCGATAGGAGCTGCACATATCTCGTTCTTAGGGCACACCGGATGAGCAAGACGTCGGGTAAGCCAGCCCAGAGTTGCCCCTGGTAGCCTCGGACATCGCTCAGTTGGACCAACACTTAGAGAAGCACTGGCCCGGGGTGGGGGGTTAAAGTAAAGATGACCCTTGAGTCTGCAGAACCCAAGGGAAAGAAAAGGCTAGGTGGCGAATGGTAAAACCAATGTTGGGCCTTGCTGGAGGAGTTTTATTCAAGGCGAACTGTCAAGGGGTTCCCATTATAGCCCAACCGCGTAAGGAACGCAAAATCCGGGAACATAACACCGATATGACGGAAACTAGGGCGGTAAGAGTGGAACAAAACACCAGGCATAAGGCCGAGCCTTCCACCCTTTACCAAGTATATAGATGCATTAATTAGATAAGAGATATTGTGATATCCCAACAAGTAAACATGTTCCAACAAGGAACAACATCTCCATGTTCCAACAAGGAACAAACTTCAATCTTCACCTGCAACTAACAACGCTATAAGAGGGGCTGAGCAAAGCGGTAACATAGCCAATCAACGGTTTGCTAGGACAAGGTGGGTTAGAGGCTTGGTTCAACAATATGGGAGTCATGATAAGCAAGTGGTAGGTATCGCAACATAGGCATAGCAAAAGAGCGAGCAACTAACAAGCAAAGATAGAAGTGATTTCGAGGGTATGGTCATCTTGCCTGAGATCCCGCAAGGAAGAAGAATGAGTCCATGAAGAAGACAAACGGACGTAGTCGAACGGATCCTCACAAACGCAACGTTATCGGAACCAACCCGAAGAAGCAACACCGGAAAGAAAGCAAACAATATAGTAAAACAACCATCACATAATCATGGCACGATGCACAATCAAGTATGATGCATGTCCGGTTTAAAGAGGCATGGCATGGCAAAGTGCACAAGCAATGCTACAAATTAAGTGGAGATCAATATGCAACGAGTTACATATTGACGAAACACCACAACAAGTTATTTAGTTCGATCTCGTTGAAGTACCCAAAAAAATTAAATGTTGATTAACATGGCAAGAGGTGAAGCATAAGTAAATAAACATTGAGGCAAGTTTAAATGGGGCCGAAACAACAAACAATAATTTCGGTAAAACCCCATATGCATTAGTAATTTAATGCAAACAACAATTTTTAACCATCTTAAAGTTGTTAACATGATGCGGATGACATGTTCAAGCTTATGCAATTTTTATTAAAAGTTGACAAGAGCATTAGGAAGCATTTGTCACCGTAGTAGAAAGAAAGGGGTGCCACAGCGACAATAACAAAACGATGCCGCGGCAACGTTCTGGTTCCGACAACTCATTGAGAACGTCGGTGGAAAAGAAAGTGTTGTGGGAGCGTGCAAAAGATGGTGGGGTGATCCCGGTTACCGGGTTCCCACGAGTCAAGGACGGCATGGCAACGAGGAGGAACCACTAACGTTCACGGGCGAAAACAACAACTAAACATGCATATCATACAACACATGCTTTCGTCCACGGGTCATCGCCTCGGCGGTTATACCTTCCAGGTGCATTCTCGGAGCGGTTCGGGTTCGTAGAGGAAGTACAGGAAGTAGTCGTCCACGGCGACGGTAGTTGTACACGGGCCTTCGGCCACAGAAGTAGTCGTACAATGTTTTCATAGAGGGACTTGACGAATCCGAGTAACTTGGGTTCGAGGGTGGTCGTCCACATCCATAGTCGCACAAGGTTCCGTAAATGTCCGGGGTCTCGGCGAGGAACTCGGTGTTTCAGTGCGATGTAGGGGTACAAGTCGAAGGTCGTCGTGGTACTTGGTGTAACATAGGTCTCCGGGGTCGTCGGGTACACTTTCACATTGTAGCCATACACGTCGAGGGTCTTATCGGAACCTCGTCAATGTTCGAGATCCACCTTGACGATCCGAAGAGGTACTTGGCGTCAAGGTACTTGGGTCTTCGGACTTGCCGTTCTCGGTTCTTACGACGGTAGTCGTACTAGTCTGCGGTAGTGGAACTTGTCGTTTTGGTGTGAAGTCGTTCGGGCATCGGTCTTGCCGGTGTAGTACTTGGCGAATCCGCATAGTCGAACTTGGCGTAACCAGTGGTACTTGTCAGGTTCCAACAAGGAGAGGCATCGAAGGATCTCCGACTCGTTTGGCGGTGGACGAACTTGGCGAAAACCATGAAGGCGGCCTTGGGCTTCCCTGTATGCCGCGTCTTGAAAGTGACAAGAGGATCGACGAGGCCAGCGGGCAGCAACCAAAGATGGCCGGGTCGGGCGTCGGGGTTGAAGACCGGAGGTGGTTGCGGCCAGAGCAGCAGCGACCTTGGAGGCGGAGGAGGTCCGGCGAAGGTAGCAAGCCGATGGTGGGGAAGGCAGCAAGGAGGCAACGCGCGGTGGAGGGCTCGAGTCCCTAGCGCAAAAGAGAGGCAGGGAAATGACGGGGGCTGCCGCGTCATGGGACGGAGGTGGATGAGGACCGCATGGTGATGGGGCGGCAGCCGGCAGCGGCACCTGTGGCCGGCGGACTTGGAGTAGAGGAAGGGGTCCGGCGAGTCCCAAGGGCGCAGGCGGGACTTGGCGGTGAGGCTTCGGCAACAGGGAGGCGCAGCCATGGCAGGGCCTGACGGATTCGGACGAGGGCGGCACTTGACGGCGGAGGGCGACGCGAGGCAGAGGAGGAGGCCATGGCAGGAGCGTGTGGTGGCTGGGAGAACATCTCCAGCGCGAGGAACTAGGGAATCGGGCTGCGGGTCTCCCTCTCCTCTGATGCAATGCATGCATGGCGGCGGTGGAAGGGAACGAGGAGGAGTGGGATCGAGAGAAGAGGGAGGTTGCGGCCGGGCCTCGATGGCCTAGGGTTACGGGGAAGGTGGGGGCGCGGCTGGGCCTTAGAGGCCACTGGAGACTGGGCCTAGGCAGGTGCAGGAGAACTTAGAGGAGGCCGGCCTGGGTCGGGTTAGAGAGTCAACACTTGAAGAAGAAAAGGCCAAAGGAATTAATATGCAAGTGTGTTATGGTTAATTCCAAATAAATGGAATATTTACTATAGCTCTCTAAATATCGAGAGGATATGTTTTAAAGAGAATCACCATGTGAAATCCCTTGGTTTAAATGGACCGAAGATCCATACGGTTTATTTATTTGAGTTTTACAAAATTAAAAGACATGATGACAATGCAAATGGTGACATGATGAAAGCAACAAACAAACGAAACACACAACGAAACCCGGAAACCCTGGGAGGCATCTGCAGCTCCGGTCTTGGGGCGTTACAACACTCCACCACTATGAGAGGATCTCGTCCCGAGATCTAGGATGGCACCGGGGAAAACGGAAGAGAAAGAGAAGAGGTAAAACTAAGTTGCTTCTTTGACAAATGAGTGAAACCAGGAGCCTTGAGAGGTTAAACCATTTCGAGAAAAGAACACAACGGAGATGAACGAAGTTGACAATCTCCGTTAGAAAAGAGGAACGAGGAAGAACAAATTCGGGCAGCACTCCAGTTGAGAAATTATGCAAGACTTGATACGATGAAAAGAACTTGAGCAGAGGACACGACACTCTGGTTAAACAAGATAGAGAAGGAATAAGACTGATATAATTTGGAAGCACTTCGACTGTAAATGGAAGAAATTGAACATGATCTTGACAAAACGAGATGAGGAGTGAAAAGAGCAACATCAATAGACCTCCAGGAGAAAGAATAGAATAAAGATAATTGAAATAAAAGAATGGAGAAGAAAAGGCCAATTTCTGCCACAATTGAGCTTGAAAAGGCATCTTTAGGAGATGGGTCGAACGGAGTTGTTGGAAAACCAACAATGAAAGGATAAGCTTGATATGGACTTATAGAAGACATCTCAAAATTATGAGGTGACAACTTGCCACTCATGGAATAGATTTGATTGGTAAGAACAAGGAGACGAGAAACTTATCTCACCGGGAGGATAAATGAAGAACTTGGGTCATTTATGAGCACCATAAATAGCAACAATCCTCAGGAAAGGCTTTAGGTGGAACATGATACAAGATAACTCCAACGAAGAGGTTGATCGATTTAAAATACCTTATTCTTAACAACATGTGAATCATGAAACATGAACTCAAATTATCAAGAATGACATAATAGCCACCTCCAATGATATGGTAGAAAGAATTGCACTCCGGATTGCAAGATGAAGAATGCTTTAGCTCCTCTGAAAAGAATCTTGATGAACATTTCAAGAAGGAATTAAGTCCTTGATGAACCATCATGTAGAACCTCCATAAAGAACTCCGGTAAACAAAATAATGATCAAACGAAAGGAAAGAGAGGTCAAAAAACACAAGGTGAAATCTTGCAATGACTTGATGAATCTTTGGAATGATAATTGCGAGAGCTTGGAACTCCAGAAAAGAAAGATAAAGCATCTCAAACCGAGAATGTGATATGATTAACCACGCCGAAAAGCAGGAAATTAGATCACTAGAATGAAACAAGAATAAGAATTATGTTATGCGTATCCTTCATCAATTTAAGTTGATGACAAGCAACGGATTGCAAACAACTTATTCCCGTTGGAAGGTTTTAGAGAGATATGGCACAAACTTGAGAAAGTCTTCAACGATCCATCGGTAGAATTTTGACAAGCACGAATGCATAGATATGATACACGAAGGACGAAAACTCTTGAAAGAACCATCGTAAGAATTGAAAATGAACGAAGTAGGGGTGAATCTCCGGTAAAAATTAGCAAATGAAAGAAGATGCTTGCGAGAATTTATATATGAGAGAACAAAGAGATCATGCACTGATTAGAGGATATTTGTTCGATGCACTCGTAAGATTTAGGGAATTAGAGCTGAAAGCTGAGGATGAATAATTCTTCTGAAAAGATGGGATCCGGATGAATCAAACTGAAAAGACTCCTGAATGCTCCGGATGGGTGAAAAGAATTATCACGAATGAAAACAATTATGAGAGGACGGCCTCGAACTAGAACCACGAATCTCTGAGAGAACGGATAACTTATGGAGGTAAAAATCTTCTTCGGTCTTCAAATGATGAGAATGCCAATGAGAAACACCACCAAGAATTATTGAGGCACACCGAAATGAAGAAAGGTTGAGCCAACGATGAAAAGAATTTTGAAAAATCTTGGAGAAAAACATATGACTGATGACAATTCATTCTTACGTCAAACTTGGAAAAGAATTTGATAATATCTCCAGACAAATAAGAAGTGTCAGGTAAGACCCTGGGAAAAAGACCTGTGGGTTAGGGCCCACTCAAAAGAAACACCGTTGAAATGATTAAAAAGAGAGGTTGCACTGGTTGAATTAAAAGGCTTAAATGATATAACATCCTCAGAAGAGTTTGAACGAAAGCATAGTGGTAACATGAATCTTCGAAATATCTTGAGCACTCCAGAACAATTGAATAGCGAGAAGTGAATGATTAAGAATTGCACCGGCATGAGAAAGCATTGAAACGAGGAAAGGATATGATCAACAAAGCTTGACTTGAAACCACCGGAGATGAAAAGAATGAAGAATGACGAATGAGTAGAGCATCTTCATGAGAAACACCGGGTAAAAACATGAAGGAAAAAGAATGGAGAGACTTCCATCAATAAAATGGATAGTGATTAAGAAATCTGAATCCTTGAAGAAAAAGGGTGGGTGGGTGGGAAAACAAAGACAACTTGGAACGGATGAAGCAAACACCGTTGAGAAAGCTGAGATTGAATCTTGCGGATGTTGAAAATGGATGGATCCGCTTGAAGAGAAGCACACCGGTTGAAAAGGATTGGCAAGACAATCTCGATGATCAAGAAGGATTAGTATTCACAAAGGAGTATGAGAACACCACTTAGGAAAGGCATGGAATCAACATTTGACTCCGAAGCAACTCGAATACCACAACTCAAAACAAAACAAAGGATTGGCTTGCAGAATAAGCCGGAACAAACATATGATAGAGATTTCGTCCGAAGTTTTCGTGGTGGGGCCTACATGGGCTCGATCATACAGCACCATCATGTACAAGGCAGTGCACATGACATACGAAGCGTCCCCGAGTCGGCATAGCCAAGGACTCTTTAAGACACAACGAGACCACTGTAAAACCAACCGTGATAGGCGGACCACTAGACGTCGAACCCCAATTTCATATCATACATCTGTCGGAAAGATATCCTAAGAGCTACTTGAATTCCCACTTATAAACTCCCGAAATTTTCCGGTTATGCAATCAGGTGTTGGGGATACAGGGGAAGCATAATAACTCACCCAAAACTAGCAAATCCTACATCCAGCTGTAACCATCCTTCAACACATAACCAAGAAACCTTCTGAAATCATCTACCTCAACCTTCGGAAAGCATCCGTTATACAAGTTATGGCAATACTCCCGAACTCCCACCCCAGTACTGGGTGGCGTCGAGGTTATCTCACCAACAACTGCATAAAAGAGATTTTCGATGTCGGCGAAACTAAACTCAGGTATTCCAGAACTGCAACGATAAAATTGTGACGACAACACCTCGGAGCTCAACTCCCCGGGACACTGCCACAACCCCTAAATGACAGGAGGCACCAAGAACAATGTTCTCGTCACAAATCGATCGGAACGATTCCAAGATACCCGCGTGATCCTAAATTTTTTTTAGTAAAATTTGAGAAGAGAAAAGTCAAAACTCTACGTCAGGATGCCTTACCAGAGCGATGAAGGGACTGGGGAGTAAAAAGAATTCCTAACTCTCTGATATATAATCCTAAATGACTCAAAACATTTTCTAGACTCAACACGTCCAGCTAATTCGATCAAGCAGGGGGGCTCCTAAGGTCGGGGAAGGCTCTGATACCAGCTTGTAACGCCCTCGATGCGGCTATATCTCCCACGTGTCAAAGCACGACTTAGAGGCATAACCACATTGAAAGCAATGTCGCAAGTGAGGTAATCTTCACACAACCCATGTAATACATAAGGGAAAGGGATACATAGTTGGCTTACAATCGCCACTTCACACAATTACATGAATAAAGCATTACATCATCCAAATACAAGCAGGGCCCGACTACGGAGCCAAAATAAAAGAACAAACCCCAAATGCGACACGGTCCCCAATCGACCCCAACTGGGCTCCACTACTGATCAACTAGAACGAAACAACACAAAGGACAAGATCTTCAACAAGCTCCTCCTTGAGCTTGGTTGCGTCATCTACATGGACTCAACGACACCTGCAAACTGGTTTTGGAAGTATCTGTGAGCCACGGGGACTCAGCAATCTTGCACCCTCGTGATCAAGACTATTTAAGCTTATGGGTAAGGTAAAGGTATGAGGTGGAGCTGCAGCAAGCGACTAGCATATATGGTGGCTAACATACGCAAATGAGAGTGAGAAGAGAAGGCAAAGCACGATCGAGAAACTATGATCAAGAAGTGATCCTAGAACAACCTACGTCAAGCATAACTTCAACACCGTGTTCACTTCCCGGACTCCGCCGGAAAGAGACCATCATGGTTACACACGCGGTTGATGCATTTTAATTAAGGTCAACTTCAGGTTTTCTACAACCGGACGTTAACAAATTCCCATCTGCCCATAACCGCGGGCACGGCTTTCAAAAGTTCAAATCCCTGCAGGGGTGTCCCAACTTAGCCCATCACAAGCTCTCACGGTCAACGAAGGATATTCCTTCTAGCGGGAAGACCCGATCAGACTCGGAATCCTGGTTACAAGACATTTCGACAACGGTAAAAAAAGACCAGCAAAGCCACCCAGATGTGCCGACAAATCCCGATAGGAGATGCACATATCTCGTTCTCAGGGCACACCGGATGAGCAAGATGTCGGGTAAGCCAGCCCAGAGTTGCCTCTGGTAGCCTCGACATCGCTTAGTTGGACCAACACTTAGAGAAGCACTGGCCCGGGGGGGTTAAAATAAAGATGACCCTTGAGTCTGCAGAACCCAAGGGAAAGAAAAGGCTAGGTGGCGAATGGTAAAACCAATGTTCGGCCTTGCTGGAGGAGTTTTATTCAAGGCGAACTGTCAAGGGGTTCCCATTATAGCCCAACCGCGTAAGGAACGCAAAATCCGGGAACATAACACCGATATGACGGAAACTAGGGCGGCAAGAGTGGAACAAAACACCAGGCATAAGGCCGAGCCTTCCACCCTTTACCAAGTATATAGATGCATTAATTAGATAAGAGATATTGTGATATCCCAACAAGTAAACATGTTCCAACAAGGAACAACATCTCCATGTTCCAACAAGGAACAAACTTCAATCTTCACCTGCAACTAACAACGCTATAAGAGGGGCTGAGCAAAGCGGTAACATAGCCAATCAACGGTTTGCTAGGACAAGGTGGGTTAGAGGCTTGGTTCAACAATATGGGAGGCATGATAAGCAAGTGGTAGGTATCGCAACATAGGCATAGCAAAAGAGCGAGCAACTAACAAGCAAAGATAGAAGTGATTTCGAGGGTATGGTCATCTTGCCTGAGATCCCACAAGGAAGAAGAACGAGTCCATGAAGAAGACAAACGGCCGTAGTCGAACGGATCCTCACAAACGCAACGTTATCGGAACCAACCCGAAGAAGCAACACCGGAAAGAAAGCAAACAATATAGTAAAACAACCATCACATAATCATGGCACGATGCGCAATCAAGTATGATGCATGTCCGGTTTAAAGAGGCATGGCATGGCAAAGTGCACAAGCAATGCTACAAATTAAGTGGAGATCAATATGCAACGAGTTGCATATTGACGAAACACCACAACAAGTTATTTAGTTCGATCTCGTTTAAGTACCCAAAAAAAATTAAATGTTGATTAACATGGCAAGAGGTGAAGCATAAGTAAACTAAACATTTAGGCAAGTTTAAATGGGGCCGAAACAACAAACAACAATTTCGGTAAAACCCCATATGCATTAGTAATTTAATGCAAACAACAATTTTTAACCATCTTAAAGTTGTTAACATGATGCGGATGACATGTTCAAGCTTATGCAATTTTTATTAAAAGTTGACAAGAGCATTAGGAAGCATTTGTCACTGTAGTAGAAAGAAAGGGGTGCGACGGCGACGATAACAAAACGGTGCCACGGCAACGTTCCGGTTCCGACAACTCATTGAGAACGTCGGTGGAAAAGAAAGTGTTGTGGGAGCGTGCAAAAGATGGTGGGGTGATCCCGGTTACCGGGTTCCCACGAGTCAAGGACGGCATGGCAACGAGGAGGAACCACTAACATTCACAGGCGAAAACAACAACTAATCATGCATCTCATACAACACATGCTTTCGTCCACGGGTCATCGTCTCGGCGGTTATACCTTCCAGGTGCATTCTCGGAGCGGTTTGGGTTCGTAGAGGAAGTAAGAGTAGTCGTCCACGGCGACGGTAGTTGTACACGGGCCTTCGGCCACGGAAGTAGTCGTACAATGTTTTCATAGAGGGACTTGACGAATCCGAGTAACTTGGGTTCGAGGGTGGTCGTCCACATCCATAGTCGCACAAGGTTCCATAAATGTCCGGGGTCTCGGCGAGGAACTCGGCGTTTCGGTGCGATGTAGGGGTACAAGTCGAAGGTCGTCGTGGTACTTGGTGTAACATAGGTCTCCGGGGTCGTCGGGTACACGTTCACATTGTAGCCGTACACGTCGAGGGTCTTATCGGAACCTCGTCAACATTCGAGATCCACCTTGACGATCTGAAGAGGTACTTGGCGTCAAGGTACTTGGGTCTTCGGACTTGCCGTTCTCGGTTCTTGCGACGGTAGTCGTACTAGTCTACGGTAGTGGAACTTGTTGTTTTGGTGTGAAGTCGTTCGGGCGTCGGTCTTGCCGGTGTAGTACTTGGCGAACCCGCATAGTCGAACTTGGCGTAACCAGTGGTACTGGTCAGGTTCCAACAAGGAGAGGCATCGAAGGATCTCCGACTCGTTTGGCGGTGGACGAACTTGGCGAAAACCACGAAGGCGGCCTTGGGCTTCCCTGTATACCGCGTCTTGAAAGTGACAAGAGGAGCGACGAGGCCAGCGGGCAGCAACCGAAGATGGCCGGGTCGGGCGTCGGGGTTGAAGACCGGAGGTGGTTGCGGCCAGAGTAGCGGCGACCTTGGAGGCGGAGGAGGTCCGGCGAAGGTAGCAAGCCGATGGCGGGGAAGGCAGCAAGGCGGCAACGCACGGTGGAGGGCTCGAGTCCCTGGCGCAAAAGAGAGGCAGGGAAACAACGGGGGCTGCCGCGTCATGGGACGGAGGTGGATGAGGACCGCATGGTGATGGGGCGGCAGCCGGCAGCGGCACCTGTGGCCGGCGGACTTGGAGTAGAGGAAGGGGTCCGGCGAGTCCCGAGGGCGCAGGCGGGACTTGGCAGCGAGGCTTTGGCAGTAGGGAGGCGCAGCCATGGCAGGGCCTGACGGATTCGGACGGGGGCGGCACTTGACGGCGGAGGGCGACGCGAGGCAGAGGAGGAGGCCATGGCAGGAGCGTGTGGCGGCTGGGAGAACATCTCCGGCGCGAGGAACTAGGGAATCGGGCTGCGGGTCTCCCTCTCCTCTGATGCAATGCATGCATGGCGGCGGTGGAAGGGAACAGGGTGGAGTGGGATCGAGAGAAGAGGGAGGTTGCGGCCGGGCCTCGATGGCCTAGGGTTACGAGGAAGGTGGGGGTGCGGCTGGGCCTTAGAGGCCACTGGAGACTGGGCCTAGGCGGCTGCGGGAGAAC
This sequence comes from Triticum aestivum, assembly GCF_018294505.1. Taxonomy (NCBI): domain Eukaryota; kingdom Viridiplantae; phylum Streptophyta; class Magnoliopsida; order Poales; family Poaceae; genus Triticum; species Triticum aestivum. The sequence continues at coordinate 324,877,229 of NC_057794.1, forward strand.
TTAGAGGAGGCCGGCCTGGGTCGGGTTAGAGAGTCAACACTTGAAGAAGAAAAGGCCAAAGGAATTAATATGCAAGTGTGTTATGGTTAATTCCAAATAAATGGAATATTTACTATAGCTCTCTAAATATCGAGAGGATATGTTTTAATGTGAATCACCATGTGAAATCCCTCGGTTTAAATGGACCGAAGATCCATACGGTTTATTTATTTGAGTTTTACAAAATTAAAAGACATGATGGCAATGCAAATGATGACATGATGAAAGCAACAAACAAACGAAACACACAACGAAACCCGGAAACCCTGGGAGGCATCTGCAGCTCCGGTCTTGGGGCGTTACAGAGAGGGCCAGCCAAGGGGAGGAGGCGCGCCCAAGGGGGGAGTCCTACTCCCACCGGGAGTAGGACTCCTGCTTTTCCTATTTGGAGAGGGAGAGGAAAGGGAGAGGAAGGAGGGAGGAAGGAAATGGGGGGCCGGCCCCCCTCCCAATTCGGATTGGGCTTGGGGGGCCCCTCCCTTGCTCCTTTCCCCTCCTTTCCACTAAAGCCCATTAAGGCCCATATACCTCCCGGGGGGGGGGGGGTCCGATAACCTCCCGGTGCTCCGGTATTATCCCGATCTCACTCGGAACCATTCCGGTATCCAAATATAGTCATCCAATATATCAATCTTTATGTCTCAAACATTTCAAGACTCCTCGTCATGTCCATGATCACATTCGGGACTCCGAACTACCTTCGATACATCAAAAACCATAAACTCATAATATAACCGTCATCGAACTTTAAGCATGCGGACCCTACGGGTTCGAGAACTATGTAGACATGACCGAGACACGTCTCCGGTCAATAACCAATAACGGAACCTGGATTCTCATATTGGCTCCTACATATTCTACGAAGATCTTTATCGGTCAAACCGCATAACAACATACGTTGTTCCTTTTGTCATCGGTATGTTACTTGCCCGAGATTCGATCGTTGGTATCTAAATACCTAGTTCAATCTCGTTACCGACAAGTCTCTTTATTCGTTCCGTAACATATCATCCTGCAACTAACTCATTAGTTGCAATGCTTGCAAGGCTTAAGTGATGTGTATCACCGAGTGGGCCCAGAGATACCTCTCCGACAATCGGAGTGACAAATCCTAATCTCGAAATACGCCAACCCAACAAGTACCTTCGGAGACACCTGTAGAGCACCTTTATAATCACCTAGTTACGTTGTGACGTTTGGTAGCACACAAAGTGTTCCTCGGGTAAACGGGAGTTGCATATTCTCATAGTCATAGGAACATGTATAAGTCATGAAGAAAGCAATAACAACAAACTAAACGATCAAGTGCTAAGCTAACGGAATGGGTCAATTCAATCACATCATTCTCCTAATGATATGACCCCGTTAATCAAATGACAACTCTTTGTCTATGACTAGGAAACATAACCATCTTTGATCAACGAGCTAGTCAAGTAGAGGCATACTAGTGACACTCTGTTTGTCTATGTATTCACACATGTATCATGTTTCCGGTTAATACAATTCTAGCATGAATAATAAACATTTATCATGATATAAGGAAATAAATAATAACTTTATTATTGCCTCTAGGGCATATTTCCTTCAGTCTCCCACTTGCACTAGAGTCAATAATCTAGTTCACATCTTTATGTGATTAGTTCACATCTCCATGTGACTAATACCCAAAAGGTTTACTAGAGTCTATAATTTAGTTCACATCGCTATGTGATTAACACCCAAAGATTGATCATGTTTTGCTTGTGAGAGAAGTTTAGTCTATGGGTCTGCAACATTCAGATCAGTATGTATTTTGCAAATTTCTATGTCTACAATGCTCTGCACGGAGCTACTCTAGCTAATTGCTCCCACTTTCAATATGTATCCATATTGAGACTTAGAGTCATCTAGATCGATGTAAAAAGCTTGCATCGACGTAACTCTTTACGACGAACTTTTTTATCACCTCCATAACCGAGAAATATTTCCTTAGTCCTCTAAGGATAATTTTGACCGCTGTCCAGTGATCTACTCCTAGATCACTATTGTACTCCCTTGCCAGAAAATGCTATGGTATACAATAGGACTGGTAAACAGCATAGCATACTTTATAGAACCTATGACTGAGGCATAGGGATTGACTTATCCTTATCTTTCTATTTTCTGTTGTGGTCGGGTTTTGAGTCTTTACTCAACTTCACACCTTGCAACACAGGCAAGAACTCCTTCTTTGACTGTTCCATTTTGAACTACTTCAAAATATTGTCAAGGTATGTACTCATTGAAATAACTTATCAAGCGTCTTGATCTATCTCTATAGATCTTGATGCTCAATGTGTAAGCATCTTCATCGAGGTCTTTCTTTGAAAACCTCCTTTCAAATACTCCTTTATGCTTTCCAGAAAATTCTACATTCTTTCCGATCAACAATATGTCATTCACATATACTTATCAGAAATGTTGTAATGCTCCCACTCACTTTCTTATAAATACATGCTTCATCACAAGTCTGTAAAAAACCATATACTTTGATCACTTTATCAAAGCATATATTCCAACTCCGAGATGCTTGCACCAGTCCATAGATGGATCGCTGGAGCTTGCTCACTTTGTTAGCACCTTTAGGGTCGACAAAATCTTCTGGTTGCATCATATACAACTCTTCTTTTTAAGAAATCCATGAAGGAATGCAATTTTGACATCCATTTGCCAGATTTCATAAAATGCGACAACTGCTAACATGATTCGGACAGACTTTTAAGCATCGATACGAGTGAGAAAATCTCATCGTAGTCAACACCTTGAACTTGTCGAAAACACTTTGCGACAATTCGAGCTTTGTAGATAGTAACACTACTATCAGCGTCCGTCTTCCTCTTGAAGATCCATTTATTCTTAATGACTCACCGATCATCGGGCAAGTCAATCGAAGTCCATACTTTGTTCTCATACATGGATCCAATCTCAGATCTCATGGCCTCAAGCCATTTCACGAAATCTGGGCTCATCATCGCTTCCTCATAGTTTGTAGGTTCGTCATGGTCAATTAACATGACCTCCAGAACAGGATTACCGTACCACTCTGGTGCGGATCTCACTCTGGTTGACCTACAAGGTTTGGTATTAACTTGATATGAAGTTACATGATCATCATCATTAGCTTCCTCACTAATTGGTGTAGGAGTTACATAAACATATTTTTGTGATGATCTACTTTCCAATAAGGGAGCAGGTACAGTTACCTCATCAAGTTCTACTTTCCTCCCACTCATTTCTTTCGAGAGAAACTCCTTCTCTAGAAAGGATCCATTCTTAGCAATGAATGTCTTGCCCTTGGATCTATGATAGAAGGTGTACCCAACAGTTTCCTTTGGGTATCCTATGAAGACACATTTCTCCGATTCGGGTTCGAGCTTATCAGGTTGAAGCTTTTTCACATAAGCACCGCAACCCCAAACTTTAAGAAACGACAACTTTGGTTTCTTGCCAAACCACAATTCATATGGTGTCGTCTCAATGGATTTAGATGGTGCCCTTTTTAACGTGAATGCAGCTGTCTCTAATGCATAACCCCAAAAATATAGTGGTTAATCGATAAGAACATTATAGATTGCACTATATCCAATAATAGTACGGTTATGATGTTCGGACACACCATTATGCTGTGGTGTTCTAGGTGGCACGATTTTGTGAAACTATTCCACATTGTTTTAATTGAAGACCAAACTCGTAACTCAAATATTTGTCTCTGCGATCAGATCGTAGAAACTTTATTTTCTTGTCATGATGATTTTCCACTTCACTCTGAAGTTCTTTGAACTTTTCAAATGTTTCAGACTTATGTTTCATTAAGTAGATATACCCATATCTGCTCAAATCATCCGTGAAGGTCAGAAAATAGCGATACCCGCCGTGAGCCTCAACACTCATCGGACTGCATACATCAGTATGTATTATTTCCAATAAGTCAGTTGCTCGCTCCATTGTTCCGGAGAACGGAGTCTTAGTCATCTTGCGCATGAGGCATGGTTCACAAGCATCAAAATGATTCATAATCAAGTGATTCCAAAAGCCCATCAGCATGGAGTTTCGTCATGCGCTTTACACCAATATGACCTAAACGGCAGTGCCACAAATAAGTTGCACTATCATTATTAACTTTGCATCTTTTGGCTTCAATATTATGAATATGTGTATCACTACGATCGAGATCCAACGAACCATTTTCATTGGGTGCATGACCATAGAAGGTTTTATTCATGTAAACAGAACAACAATTATTCTCTAACTTAAATGAATAACCATTTTGCAATAAACATGATCAAATCATATTCATGCTCAACGCAAACACCAAATAACATTTATTTAGGTTTAACACTAATCTCGAAAGTATAGGGAGTGTGCGATGATGATCATATCAATCTTGGAACCACTTCCAACACACATCGTCACTTCACCCTTAACTAGTCTCTATTCATTCTGTAACTCCTGTTTCGAGTTACTACTCTTAGCAACTGAACCAGTATCAAATACCGAGGGGTTGCTATAAACACTGGTAAAGTACACATCAATAACATGTATATCAAATATAGCATTGTTCACTTTTCCATCCTTCTTATCCGCCAAATACTTGGGGAAGTTCCGCTTCCAGTGACCAGTCCCTTTGCAGTAGAAGCACTTAGTCTCAGGCTTAGGTCCAGACTTGAGCTTCTTCACTTGAGTTGCAACTTGCTTGCCGTTCTTCTTGAAGTTCCCTTTCTTTCCCTTTGCCCTTTTCTTGAAACTAGTGGTCTTGTTAATCATCAACACTTGATGCTTTTTATTGATTTCTACCTTCATCGATTTCATCATCATGAAAAGCTCGGGAATCGTTTTCGTCATCCCTTGCATACTATAGTTCCTCACGAAGTTCTACTAACTTGGTGATGGTGACTAGAGAATTCTGTCAACCACTATTTTATTTGGAAGATTAACTCCCACTTGATTCAAGCGATTGTAGTACCCAGACAATCTGGACACATGCTCACTACTTGAGCTATCCTCCTCCATCTTTAGCTATAGAACTTGTTGGAGACTTCATATCTCTCAACTCGGGTATTTGCTTAAAATATTAACTTCAACTCCTGGAACATCTCATGATCCATGACGTTCAAAACGTCTTTGAAGTCCCGATTCTAAGTTGTTAAGCATGGTGCACTAAACTATCAAGTAGTCATCATATTGAGCTAGCCAAACGTTCATAACATCTGCATCTGCTCCTGCAATAGGCCAGTCACCTGGCGGTGCATCAAGGACATAATTCTTCTGTGCAGCAATGAGGATAAACCTTAGATCACGGATCCAATCCGCATAATTGCTACTAACATTTTTCAACTCAGTTTTCTCTAGGAACATATCAAAAATAAAACAGAGGAGCTAAACGCGAGCTATTGATCTACAACATAGATATGCTAATACTACCAGGACTAAGTTCATGATAAATTAAAGTTCAATTAATCATGTTACTTAAGAACTCCCACTTAGATAGACATCCCTCTAATCATCTAAGAGATCACGTGATCCAAATCAACTAAACCATAACCGATCATCACGTGAAATGGAGTAGTTTTCAATGGTGAACATCACTATGTTGATCATATCTACTATATGATTCACGCTCGACCTTTCGGTCTCAGTGTTCCAAGGCCATATCTGCATATGTTAGGCTCGTCAAGTTTAACTTGAGTATTCTGCGTGTGCAAAACTGGCTTGCACCTGTTGTAGATGGACGTAGAGCTTATCACACCCGATCATCACGTGGTGTCTGGGCACGACGAACTTTGGCAACGGTGCATGTTTAGGGAGAACACTTTTATCTTGAAATTTAGTGAGAGATCATCTTATAATGCTACCGTCAATCAAAGCAAAATAAGGTGCATAAAATATAAACATCACATGCAATCAATATAAGTGATATGATATGGTCATCATCATCTTGTGCTTGTGATCTCCATCTCTGAAGCACCGTCGTGATCACCATCGTCACCGGCGCGACACCTTGATCTCCATCGTAGCATTGTTGTCGTCTCACCAACTATTGCTTCTACGACTATCGCTACCGCTTAGTGATAAAGTAAAGCAATTACAAGGCGATTGCATTGCATACAATAAAGCGACAACCATATGGCACCTGCCTGTTGCCGATAACTCGGTTACAAAACATGATCATCTCATACAATAAAATATAGCATCATGTCTTGACCATATCACATCACAACATGCCCTGCAAAAACAAGTTAGACGTCCTCTACTTTGTTGTTGCAAGTTTTACGTGGCTGCTACGGGCTGAGCAAGAACCGTTCTTACCTACGCATCAAAGCCACAACGATAGTTCATCAAGTTAGTGCTATTTTAACCTTCTCAAGGACCGGGCGTAGCCACACTCGGTTCAACTAAAGTTGGAGAAACTGACATCCGCCAGCCACCTGTGTGCAAAGCACGTCGGTAGAACCAGTCTCGCTTAAGCGTACGCGTAATGTCGGTCCGGACCACTTCATCCAACAATACCGCCGAACCAAAGTATGACAAGTTGTTAAGCAGTATGACTTGTATCGCCCACAACTCACTTGTGTTCTACTCGTGCATATAACATCAACGCATAAAACCTGGCTCTGATACCACTGTTGGGTAACGAAGTAATTTCAAAAAATTTCCTACGCACACGCAAGATCATGGTGATGCATAGCAACGAGAGGGGAGAGTGTGTCCACGTACCCTCGTAGACCGAAAGTGGAAGCATTAGCACAACGCGTTTGATGTAGTCGTACGTCTTCACGATCCGACCGATCAAGTACCGAACGCACGGCACCTCCGAGTTCTGCACACGTTCAACTCGATGACGTCCCTCGAGCTTTGAGGGAGAGTTCCGTCAGCACGATGGTGTGGTGACAATGTTGATGTTATACCGTCACAGGGCTTCGCCTAAGCACCACTATGATATTATCAAGGTGGACTATGGTGGAGAGGGGCACCGCACACGGCTAAAAGATCCAAGGGATCAATTGTTGTCTCTATGGGGTGCCCCTCTCCTCCGTATATAAAGGAGGGGAGGAGTGGGCCGGCCAAGGGGAGGAGGCGCGCCCAAGGGGGGAGTCCTACTCCCACCGGGAGTAGGACTCCTCCTTTTCCTATTTGGAGAGGGAGAGGGAAGGAAGAGGAAGGAGGGAGGAAGGAAAGGGGTGGCCGACCCCCCTCCCAATTCGGATTGGGCTGGGGGGTTCTCCTTTCCCCTCCTTTCCACTAAAGCCCATTAAGGCCCATATACCTCCCGGGGGGTTCCGATAACCTCCCGGTGCTCCGGTATTGTCCCGATCTCACCCGGAACCATTCCGGTATCCAAATATAGTCGTCCAATATATTGACCTTTACGTCTCGAACATTTCAAGACTCCTCGTCATGTCCATGATCACATCCGGGACTCAGAACTACCTTCGGTACATCAAAAACCATAAACTCGTAATATAACCGTCATCGAACTTTAAGCGTGCGGACCCTACGGGTTCGAGAACTATGTAGACATGACCGAGACACGTCTCCGGTTAATAACCAATAGCAGAACCTAGATGCTCATATTGGCTCCTACATATTCTACGAAGATCTTTATCGGTCAAACCGCATAACAACATACGTTGTTCCTTTTGTCATCGGTATGTTACTTGCCTGAGATTCGATCGTCGGTATCTCAATACCTAGTTCAATCTCGTTACCGCCAAGTCTCTTTACTCGTTCCATAACATATCATCCCGCAACTAACTCATTAGTTGCAATGCTTGCAAGGCTTAAGTGATGTGTATTACCGAGTGGGCCCAGAGATACCTCTCCGACAATCGGAGTGACAAATCCTAATCTCGAAATACGCCAACCCAACAAGTACCTTCGGAGACACCTGTAGAGCACCTTTATAATCACCCAGTTACGTTGTGACGTTTGGTAGCACACAAAGTGTTCCTCCGGTAAATGGGAGTTGCATAATCTCATAGTCATAGGAACATGTATAAGTCATGAAGAAAGCAATAACAACAAACTAAACGATCAAGTGCTAAGCTAACGGAATGGTTCAAGTCAATCACATCATTCTCCCAATGATATGATCCCGTTAATCAAATGACAACTCTTTGTCTATGGCTAGTAAACATAACCATCTCTAATCAATGAGCTAGTCAAGTAGAGGCATACTAGTGACACTCTGTTTGTCTATGTATTCACACATGTATCATGTTTCCGGTTAATACAATTCTAGCATGAATAATAAACATTTATCATGATATAAGGAAATAAATAATAACTTTATTATTGCCTCTAGGCATATTTCCTTTAGTTTCCAGGTATTTTAGTAAATCCAAAATTCACATTGAGTACAAGACAGCCGCACTACAAAGAGGGGCACAAGAAAATTCTTTGGTTTGAATGTCAAGAACATATCATAAGCCAAAGTTACCTATAGTCCACCCCTAGACAATCCTTGTATGAGCTTCTCAAATCCTCGATACTCAGAAGGTTTTCTTCTAGTACTACTGAGACAATAAGGGTTATTCATGCTTAGGGGTCAAATCCAAACTCAACTGTTCCGTTGTTTTTCTTCCGGAATTGCCGACCCTGGTATTTCACTTTGGCATATCTCATATCTTGTACGCACACTTCTGAGTATCACACTTCATAGGCACTTGCGCTCGGTTTGATTCTTTACTGGTCACAATATAAGTTTGGCACCTCTGCTTGTTTTTGTACGGAAGTTGCAGCCCTGATTAGCTCTGTTCTGCGGATTTCTCAGTCTTGCAATGGTTCTATTTTGTATGGTACTATCGAGCAATCGATTTTCCTGGTACTTCCTAGTCGTTATATCCCCGCAGAAAAGTTTCTACCTTTTTAGTTTTTGGAACCACCAGTCATACCATCAGTACGTTCAAGTACTTTATTTCTTCAGATTTCTTACCACTGACCCGCCGTTCAATTGTTTTCATTTGGTTCGGTAGTTCCACTAGTTTACTATCGCTGATTCTAAGACTATGTCATTTCTCTGTAATGGTCGGATCCCCCCTGTATATATTCTCTACCACACCCCTTCGTGTTGGCAATCACTTCATTCATCATAATCGTTTTATTCCACTCCTTGTCAACTACTGTACTGCACCCATATCCCATTTCACTCCTTCCAATCCATCAACCACATATAGAAAGAGATATCCAAGGAAAGAGATAAGAAAGAACCGTTGGATGATGCCACGATTCACTTCTTCATTCTTTGACGGCCAAGAACTCCCCTTTATTGAATTCCTACACCTCAAGATCATCTCTTTTACCACATTCTTCTTCTTGTGCGAGAGTGTTTCTTTTGATTCTCGATAGGAATTCTGATTGGAAATCTTTCAAGGAGTTCTTACCTAGTGAATTTGCTTTGCTTATCACTTTGGGATGATGAGCACATCCTACACAATTAGGAGTCACTTGTGATCCTATAAAGTACTATGTGTAAAGGACGCAATAGTGTACGAGCTTGATGGGGCTTCTAAGTGCAAGTCATGATGGAATAGGTTGATTGTGCTGCATGGGCTGCTTGGTGGGCGATAGCAGCGAGATTCTTGAATCATAGACCCTCTTGGTTCGAAGTCTTCATCAACGTGGACGCGGGATAGCGCCAACCAACCGAACCATGGGAAAACTCCTCACATCACGGGTGTTTGCAGTCTCTAAACCCTCTCCCGTGCTTGCTTGCAAGATTGTTACTTTTCCACTGCTCGTTACTTTTAATCGCTTTTTGCTAAGTACTTGCGGATGTCTAGTCATTGTTGCCCTAAGCTAAATGAAACTCAAAATTTGATAGTTGCAATATTCGCCATGTGCTGATAGCTTGTAGTTTTTCGATAAACAGTGAATTTTATTGACTAAAAATGGAGCATCAAGAAGATACAAAAATAATGAACACACCGGACCTCTGCATAGTCAGGATGCACACATTTAATATCAACAAACAACCAATAGCTTCTATTAGATGGCGGTCATCCACATAATCATTTAGGTGCACATGGCTGAGTTGCGACCAAAGCTCCATGCATTTCTCAATGTGTGCCAAAGATATGCCATTGCTCTATCAATTTTCATAATCCAAGCACCATCATGCATTGATTGCTACACCTTCCACTTCTTCCTTTTGAAGGCCTCAAAGATGAGCGGTGGGATGTCCTTTGTTTTGTTGTTCCGTTATCTCTGATAGGAGAACCCGATCCACTTTTGGATCGAATGAGAAAAAAGGTGGGTTGTGTGTAGAGCGAGGTTTAAATGAGGTGGTTATATGTTAATAATGGAAAACTGAAGAGTGAGTTAGGTTAAAGAAAATTTGAGACGATTGCCCAATAAAAATAGTCTGCTTATCGTACGTTCTTTCTGAGCCATCGTGGAACTTTGCTTGTTCTTTTTAGAGCAGATCTCAACGAGTAAATGAAGGTAAATAATTGTGCAGCAAGCATAAGTTGATGAGAATGCCAACTGAAACAACGTGTAACACTGTGCAACGCTACGTACAGATTCACTATGCTCTCTAAAATCTTTGGCTACAAGGTATTATGGATGTTCAGGAGTGAAACTCTAGCCTGAAGCAGGCTACTGAACACCTTCTCGCTCCCGCTCTCGAGCTCGCCAATGCGTTCCTCAAGCCTCTCCAACGCCGCCGCCACCGTCGCCGTCTCCGGCAGTGACACTGCCTTCTTGGCCACAGGCACGACCCGCAGCCTCGCCAGCCACGCGTTCACGGGCACCGTCTGGACCAGCGCCGATACGTCCGGGGACATTGCCGCACACCACAGGAAGATGGCCTCCGACGCCGACGCCGTGGCCGCGGCCGCCTCCGCCACCACGCCGGTGACCTCACCGTCCGCGGCATCCGCTGGCGCCAGCATGACGTGCCTCGAGGCGTGCCGCATCGCGGCGGCGAGGCCGCACAGCTCCTTCTCTGCGCGCCTGCGTGCCCGGAGCGACGCGGCGACCATCACGCCGTCCCCGAGCCGGACGCCCGCCCGCAGCTGCGCGACGCTCTGCTTGAGCGCGAGCAGCGCCTGCTCGAACGAGCCGTATGCGTCGGCGAGCGTGAGGAACCGGTCGCAGGCGGCCGCGTCGTCGCGGAGGGCCGCCGCGGCCTGCGGCAGCGCGAGGAACTCGCCGAGCACGGCCAGGACGGCCTCCACGTGCGCGAGCCCCGACGGCCCGTCCGCGGCGGAGGCCGACCACGCCCTGAGCGCGCGGACGCCGGCGTCGAGGCGCGTGTGGACGGGGTGGCACTGGCAGTGGCACGGATGGCTCGCCGACCGGGCGTGCGCGGCCTTCCTCTTCCCCGCGGCGCCTCCGAGTGTGAAGTGCATCATGTGACTGTGACGAGTATCAGCAGCGGTTGCACGTTGGTTTTCTTGGCGCGATGCTGGGTGGAAATGTGGAATCGAGGGGACAAGGACGTGAGCTTATATGGCGGTGCCCGCCCGCCAGGGCGCCGTGGTTTGCCGCAACTTGCGGCGTCGAAGGAAAAGCTTTTCGTCCATGTGGGAGCTGGCGCAGCGCTGGGCTGCTGTTTTCTGTACTGCGGCGCGGGGGGCAAAACTACTCCGTGGTAGTGGTACGCCGTACGCACGTACTCCGGACTTGACTCTGCCACACAGATCTCGGTACGGAACAGCTTTGCATACACACGTACTCTGGACGTAGTACTATCATATTCTCGTGAAGTAGGTTTGCGTTGACAAGATTGGTTCAATGATAAGGTGGGAATGAACTGTCAAGGTTGCTTGAGTCACCAAGATCCGTACGATGATAGGGGGGGGGGGGGGGGGGGGGGGGGGGGGGGGGAGTGAACTGTCAACCTCGCTCCAGTCATCGGATCGCCCCAGACATTCCAGGTTGAAGGGCCTCTGTTTTGACGGCCGAAACCAGAACCTGCGTCTGGCTCGGTACTAAGCATATGTGCTGTTCTTTTAAGCAATACATCAAAGACATGCACAATGATTGATAACATAGTCATCGGATCGCCCGAGACATTCCAGTTTTTTTTTCTTTTTTGAGAAATACCAGGTTCCGTGATCTTAGTATATGTAATCACTTCTTTCCTATCAAAATGTAAGAAGCTTTTTAGACTAGTTTAGTCTCAGAAAAATCTTATATTTTATATTTTATCCTAAAAAAAATCTTATATTTTGATGAGTAGTACTCCCTTTGTAAAGAAATATAATAGTGTTTAGATCATTAAAAACGATCTTATATTTCTTTACAGAGAAAGTATTTCTCATTCTCAAAAAATAGTATTCCTCAAAAAAAAAACTGAGACATTCCGGCTCGAAGGGGCTCTGTTTTGACGGCCGAAACCGGAACCTCTTTGAGGCTGCCTCGGTCTAGTCCGATGTGCTTATTTTAAGCAATACATCGGCCACACATTTATTTATCTGCAGATTTATTGATGAATTGAATATGGATCAGCTGAGGAGCACCCCAACCAATGTGGTAGCGGGTAGAGCAAGGGTGAGACTGAAGGCACCCCCATCAGGTTTCATGAAAATACATGTGGACGCAGCCACGGCAAGGAGTCAGGTGAGGGGCTCGGCGGTGGCTGTATGCCGAGATGCAAAGGGAAATTATATGGGCAGTTCCTCATTGGTAATTCATGGCATAAATGATGCAGCTACGTTGAAAGCTATTGTTTGTCGAGAGGCTTTATCTCTCGCAGAGAATCTTTTCTTTAAAAAAAAATCGTTGCTCCAGTTCGAAGCAGATTGTCAAGGATATAGAGAAAGAAAGCTAATAGAGTATATGGGAACATCACTAGTGAGATTAATAGGAGGTCTCAAATGTTTAACTGTACATTTTCCTTTGAAGATCAAGCTTCTAATAGCGACGTCGATAGGTTAGTCAAGTTCTCGCATTCTCTCGATCAGGGGCGACACGTCTGATTAGTCAAACCCATGATCCTTTTTGTATCCCATATGACGTGGATTTTAAGAATAAAACTTGATGATACCCCTAGAAAAATGTATAATGGATCATCTCTTGGTCTATGTATCCCACGGTTCTTTTAGTGATTTCTAAAGCGGCCGATCTTACTAAATTCATTATTTGTTTTTAGCACACAGTGCAGACGCATACGCTCATACATACGCGCATGCATTCATCCTATGAACACACGCACCCATACTCTACTTTTATGAGCATGTGAGAGACTGAGCCAACACATAATCTTAATATTGACAAAGTCGTCACATACGTTTTCGTACTCGATGGAAATGCCTTCTCCCATGAAACGCACATCGCCGAAAGGCATGAAATAAATTCAGAAAAATGTGAATACCAGTGCCAAGTTTAGGATTTAAACTCTTATGGGCTGGGAATATCATTATCCTTCTAACCATCCAACCATAGATTGATTTGCAAGTTCACTAGTTCCAAAAGGGTTAGATAGAGGTCAAGCTACTGTAAGTTTTAGGACCGGCTAGGGGTTAGTTGGCTGGAAAAGAAAATTTTCGGCCAGTAAACTGACCTCAAGCATGATTTAGTCAATATGTGGGTTGGAATGCTTCTTCCGGCCCTCAAGACTTCTCCCAATTTACAACTAGTAGTTTGCTGGTTCATCAACAGTTCAACCGAGGTAGCCACGCGTATTCTCAACACGTAGTAGGTTGGTCGACCACAAGCGCTACCGATGCTCGTGCGAGCGGTTCCCGTCTCGTTGGTCAAAAACATCACCACAACCAGGAGGGCTTTGACGATGACATGTACTCCCTCCGTTCCAAAATGCTTGACCCCCACTTGTCTACATATGGATGTATCTATACTTGTTTAGTGTCTAAATACATCCATCTCTAGACAAATAAAAGTCATCTAATTTGGAACGGAGGGAGTATGTAGAATAGGGTCATAGGCTTGACCTAAGCGCCCTACCTAAGGATACAAAGATATTCAAAGTACAACAGAAGATACCGGCTGAAATCATCTTGAAATACAATCCACTCGACCAGCTATTCCACTCGAATACCCCAATTTCACTCGATCAAGATAGAGTTACTCGACCATACGAAGAATCACTCGGTGTACAGAAGATGTAAAGCCACCTAGGATGGCAACGGTCAAGTGTTTACTCCGTAGTCTTAAAGGTCATTAATAGTCATTTATAGCAGTCGTTACCAGTAACGCCCCTGTCTTAACTTACAGTGAACCCTGTGTAATTGAGGGCTCGAGGGGTCTGACGCACTCTATATAAGCGACCCTCCTCCTCTGGCACAAGGGTTCACACCCCCTGTAACCCACACGCATATTCCAGTCGACAAGCCTCAGGGCACCGAGACGTAGGGCTGTTACCTCTTCCGAGAGGGGCCCGAACTCCTAAAACTCGTGTGTACAACCTCGCCGTAGCTAGGGCCTTGACTCCTCCTTCGTACCCCCTATCCTTACTGTCATACTTACTTCCACGACAGTTGGCACCCACCGTGGGGCAGACGTCTTAGCGACTTCCGGTGAGGCTGCAGTTCTTCCGATCTCCATCAAGATGGTTTCCAGCGGTGGTTTGGCTTTGGCCATGAGATACGTCTCGGCGTGCTCATCTTCATCGCGGATGACTCCGCCTGGCTTCAAGAAGCCCCCCCTCGACATCGAGGGCCTTCCCGTCCGGCGGGCGGTGCATTTCCGCGCGAGCGCCTGTGGCGTCCTCCTGCGGCAGCCGTCGACCCAGTATCGGTCGGTTCCCGCGGCATTCAATCTCCCTGCTATTCGCCGCCGCAAGCGATCCGGTCAACCGCGGCTCTAGCGGTGGGTGAAACATGCGGTGGCTCGCCAGTCGGTCACCCCTCAAGTTGCGGCTATCGAGCCCAATTAATCTTTCTACGGACCATTCGACTGGTTCCGCGGACACTCTTTCCGAGTGCGGAAGCAGCGACCCTGCGGCGGAAGTCCTCATGGTCGACTTGCCTCGCAGCCCGCCTGGGTTCCGTCATAGCGGCGGCGGCGGCCCATCGTGTGGTCACGATAAATATTATCCTGAAGCCCTCACTTCGGAGCAGAGGGAAGAGCTGCATCATCGCAACATGGAGGCGCTCCATAACTCCATCGTTGGGGAGACCTCCGTGTTGGGGAACGCAGTAATTTCAAAAAAAATCCTACGCACACGCAAGATCCATCAAGGTGATGCATAGCAACGAGAGGGGAGAGTGTTGTCCACGTACCCTCGTAGACCGTAAGCGGAAGCGTTATGACAACGCGGTTGATGTAGTCGTACGTCTTCACGATCCGACCGATCCTAGCACCGAAGGTACGACACCCTCCGCGATCTGCACACGTTCAGCTTGGTGATGTCCCACGAACTCTTGATCCAGCTGAGGTCGAGGGAGAGTTTCGTCAGCACGACGGCGTGATGATGGTGATGATGAAGTTACCGACGCAGGGCTTCGCCTAAGCACTACAACGATATGACTGAGGTGGAAATCAGTGGAGGGGGGCACCGCACATGGCTAAACAATCAACTTGTGTGTCTATGGGTGAGCCCCCTACCCCGTATATAAAGGAGTGGAGGAGGGGGAGGGCCGGCCCTCTCATGGCGCGCCCAAGGGGGGAGTCCTACTCCCGGTAGGAGTAGGATTCCCCCTTCCCTAGTTGGAGTAGGAGAGGAAGGAAGGGGGAGAGAGAGGGAAGGAAAGGAGGGGGCCCACCCAATTCAGATTGGGCTGGGGGGGCCTCCACCTTGGTCGCCTCCTCCTCTCTCCCACTAAGGCCCAATAAGGCCCATACACTTCCCAGGGGGTTCCGGTAACCCCCCGGTACTCCGATAAATGCCCGAACTCACCTGGAACCATTCCAACGTCCAAACATAGCCTTCCAATATATCGATCTTTATGTCTCGACCATTTCGAGACTCATCATCATGTTCGTGATCATATCCGGGACTCTGACTACCTTCGGTACATCAAAACACATAAACTCATAATACCGATCGTCACCGAACGTTAAGCGTGCGGACCATATGGGTTCGAGAACTATGTAGACATGACCGAGACTCACTTCTGGTCAATAACCAATAGCGGAACCTGGATGCTCATATTGGTTCCTACATATTCTACACAGATCTTTATCGGTCAAACCGCATAACAACATACGTTGTTCCCTTTGTCATCGGTATGTTACTTGCCCGAGATTCGATCGTCGATATCTTAATACCTAGTTCAATCTCGTTACTGGCAAGTCTCTTTACTCGTTCTGTAATGCAACATCCCGTAACTAACTCATTAGTCACATTGCTTGCAAGGCTTATAGTGATGTGCATTGCCTAGAGGGCCCAAAGATACCTCTGCGATACACGGAGTGACAAATCCTAATCTCGATCTATGCCAACTCAACAAACACCATCGGAGACACCTGTAGAGCATCTTTATAGTCACCCAGTTATGTTGTGACGTTTGGTAGCACACTAAGTGTTCCTCCGGTATTCGGGAGTTGCATAATCTCATAGTCATAGGAACATGTATAAGTTATGAAGAAAGCAATAGCAACAAACTAAATGATCATCGTGCTAAGCTAACAGATGGGTCAAGTCAATCACATCATTCTCTAATGATGTGATTCCGTTCATCAAATGACAACTCTTGTCCATGGCTAGGAAACTCAACCATCTTTGATTAACGAGCTAGTCAAGTAGAGGCATACTAGTGACACTCAGTTTGTCTATGTATTCACACATGTACTAAGTTTCCGGTTAATACAATTCTAGCATGAATAATAAACATTTATCATGATATAAGGAAATATAAATAAAAACTTTATTATTGCCTCTAGGGCATATTTCCTTCAGTCTCCCACTTTCATAGAGTCAATAATCTAGATTACATTGTAATGATTCGAACACCCATGGAGTCTTGGTGTTGATTATGTTGTGCTCGTGAGAGAGGCTTAGTCAACGGGTCTGCAACATTCAGATCTGTATGTATCTTGAAAATCTCTATGTCTCCCGCCTTGATTTGGTCGCGGATGGAATTGAAGTGTCTCTTGATGTGCTCGGTTTTCTTGTGAAATCTGGATTCCTTTGCCAAGGCAATTGCACCAGTATTGTCACAAAAGATTTTCATTGGACCCGATGCACTAGGTATGACACCTAGATCGGATATGAACCGCTTCATCCAGACTCCTTCATTTCCTGCTTCCGAAGCAGCTATGTACTCCGCTTCACATGTAGGTCCTGCCATGACGCTCTGCTTGGAACTGCACCAACTGACAGCTCCACCATTAAATAAAAATACGTATCCATTTTGTGACTTAGAGTCATCCAGATCAATGTCAAAGCTTGCATCGACGTAATCGTTTACAACAAGCTCTTTGTCACCTCCATAAACGGGAAACATATCCTTAGTATTTTTCAGGTATTTCAGGATGTTCTTGACTGCAGTCCAGTGATCCACTCCCGGATTACTTTGGTACCTCCCTGCTAGACTTACAGCAACGCACACATCAGGTCTGGTACACAGCATTGCATACATGATAGAACCTATGGCTGAAGCATAGGGAATGACTTTCATTTTCTCTCTATCTTCTGCAGTGGTCGGGCATTGAGTCTAACTCAATTTCACACCTTGCAACATAGGCAAGAACCCTTTCTTTGCTTGATCCATTTTGAACTTCTTCAAAACTTTATCAAGGTATGTGCTTTGTGAAAGTCCAATTAAGCGTCTTGATCTATCTCTAGATCTGGATGCCAAATGGGCAGCTTCACCGAGGTCTTTCATTGAAAAATTCTTATTCAAGTATCATTTTATGCTATTCAGAAATTCAGTATCATTTCTGATCAACAATATGTCATCTACATATAATATCAGAAATGCTACAGAGATCCCACTCACTTTCTTGTAAATACAGGCTTCTCCAAAAGTCTATATAAAACCATATGCTTTGATCACACTATCAAAGCGTATTTTCCAACTCAAAGAGGCTTGCACCAGTCCATAAATGGATCGCTGGAGCTTGCACACTTTGTTAGCACCTTTTGGATTGACAAAACCTTCTGGTTGCGTCATATACAACTCTTCTTTAAGATATCCATTAAGGAATGCAGTTTTGATATCCATTTGCCAAATTTCATAATCATAAAATGCGGCAATTGCTAACATGATTCAGACAGACTTAAGCATCGCTACAGGTGAGAAGGTCTCATCGTAGTCAACTCCTTGAACTTATTGAAAACCTTTTGCAACAAGTCAAGCTTTGTAGACAATAACATTACCGTCAGCGTCAGTCTTCTTGAAGATCCATTTATTCTCTATGGCTTGTCGATCATCGGGCAAGTCAACCAAAGTCCATACTTTGTTCTCATACATGGATCCCATCTCATATTTCATGGCCCCAAGCCATTTTGCGGAATCTGGGCTCATCATCGCTTCCTCATAGTTCATAGGTTCGTCATGGTCAAGTAACATGACCTCCAGAACAGGATTACCGTACCACTGTGGTGCGGATCTTACTCTGGTTGATCTACAAGGTTCGGTAGTAACTTGATCAGAACTTTCATGATCATCATCATTAGCTTCCTCACTTATTGGTGTAGGAATCACTGGAACTGATTTCTGTGATGAACTACTTTCCAATAAGGGAGCAGGTACAGTTACCTCATCAAGTTCCACTTTCCTCCCACTCACTTCTTTCGAGAGAAACTCGTTCTCTAGAAAGGATCCATTCTTAGCAATGAATATCTTGCCTTCGGATCTGTGATAGAAGGTGTACCCAACAGTCTCTTTTGGGTATCCTATGAAGACACATTTCTCCGATTTTGGTTCAAGCTTATCAGGTTGAAGCTTTTTCACATAAGCATCGCAGCCCCAAACTTTAAGAAACGACAACTTGGGTTTCTTGCCAAACCACAGTTCATAAGGTGTCATGTTAACGGATTTCGATGGTGCCCTATTTAACGTGAATGCAACCGTCTCTAAAGCATAACCCCAAAATGATAGCGGTAAATCAGTAAGAGACATCATAGATCATACCATAGCTAATAAAGTGCGGTTACGATGTTCAGACACACCATTACGTTGTGGTGTTCCAGGTGGCATGAGGTGTGAAACTATTCCGCATTGTTTCAAATGAAGACCAAACTCATAACTCAAATATTCACCTCCACGATCAGATCGTAGAAACTTAATTTTCTTGTTACGATGATTTTCCACTTCACTTTGAAATTCTTTGAACTTTTCAAATGTTTCAGAATTATGTTTCATCAAGTTGATATACCCATATATGCTCAAATCATCAGCGAAGGTCAGAAAATAATGATACCCGCCACGAGCATCAACACTCATCGGACCGCATACATCAGTATGTATTATTTCCAATAAGTCTGTTGCTCGTTCCATTGTTCCGGAGAACGGAGTCTTAGCCATCTTGCCCATGAGACATGGTTCGCAAGCATCAAGTGATTCCAAAAGTCCATCAGCATGGAGTTTCTTCATGCGCTTTACACCAACATGACCTAAACGGCAGTTCCACAAATAAGTTGCACTATCATTATTAAACATATATCTTTTGTTCAATACTATGAATATGTCTAGCACTACTATCAAGATTTAGTAAAATTAGACCACTCATCAAGGGTGCATGACCATAGAAGATATTACTCATATAAATAGAACAACCATTATTCTCTGATTTAAATGAATAACCGTCTCGCATCAAACAAGATCTAGATATAATGTTCATGTTTAACGCTAGCACCAAATAACAATTATTCAGGTCTAATACTAATCCCGAAGGTAGATGTAGAGGTAGCGTGCCGACGACGTTCACATCGACTTTGGAACCATTTCCCACGCGCATCGTCACCTTGTCCTTATCCAATCTTCGCTTAATCCATAGCCCCTATTTCGAGTTGCAAATATTTGCAACAGAACCAGTATCAAATACCCAGACGCTACTGCGAGCATTAGTAAGGTACACATCAATAACATGTATATCAAATATACCTTTCACTTTTCCATCCTTTTTATCCGCTAAATACTTGGGGAAGTTCCGCTTCCAGTGACCAGTCCCTTTGCAGTAGAAGCACTCAGTCTCAGGCTTAGGTCCAGACTTGGGCTTCTTCACTTGACCAGCAACTTGCTTGTTGTTCTTCTTGAAGTTCCCCTTCTTCCCTTTGCCCTTCTTCTTGAAACTGGTGGTCTTGTTGACCATCAACACTTGATGCTCCTTCTTGATTTCTACCTCTGCAACCTTTAGCATTGCGAAGAGCTCGGGAATTGTCTTATCCATCCCTTGCATATTATAGTTCATCACGAAACTCTTGTAGCTTGGTAGCAGTGATTGAAGAACTCTGTCAATGACACTATCATCAGGAAGATTAACTCCCAGCTGAGTCAAGTGGTTGTGGTACCCAGACATTCTGAGTATATGTTCATTGACAGAATTATTCTCCTTCATTTTGCAGCTGTAGAACTTATTGGAGACTTCATATCTCTCAATTTGGGCATTTGCTTGAAATATTAACTTCAACTCCTGAAACATCTCATATGCTCCATGACGTTCAAAACATCGTTGAAGTCCCGGTTCTAAGCCGTAAAGCATGGCACACTGAACTATCGAGTAGTCATCAGCTTTGCTTCGCCAGATGTTCTTAACGTCGTCAACAGCATCTGCAGCAGGTTTGTCACCCAGCGGTGCTTCCAGGACGTAATTCTTCTGTGCAGCAATGAGGATAATCCTCAAGTTACGGACCCAGTCCGTGTAGTTGCTACCATCATCTTTCAACTTAGCTTTCTCTAAGAACACATTAAAATTCAACGGAACAACAACACGGGCCATCTATCTACAACAACATAGACATGCGAAATACTATCAGGTACTAAGTTCATGATAAATTAAAGTTCAATTAATTAAATTACTTAAGAACTCCCACTTAGATAGACATCCCTCTAATCATCTAAGTGATCACGTGATCCATATCAACTAAACCATGTCCGATCATCATGTGAGATGGAGTAATTTTCAATGGTGAACATCACTATGTTGATCATATCTACTATATGATTCACGCTCGACCTTTCGGTCTCAGTGTTCTGAGGCTATATCTGCATATGTTAGGCTCGTCAAGTTTAACCCGAGTATTCCGCGTGTGCAAAACTGGCTTGCACCCGTTGTATGTGAACGTAGAGTTTATCACACCAGATCATCACATGGTGTCTCGGCACGATGAACTATAACAATAGTGCATACTCAGGGAGAACACTTGTACCTTGAAATTTAGTGAGAGATCGTATTATAATGCTACCACCGAACTAAGCAAAATAAGATGCATAAAGGATAAACATCACATGCAATCAATACAAGTGATATGATATGGCCATCATCATCTTGTGCCTTTGATCTCTGATACATCTCCGTCGTATCTACTTTTCCAAACACTTTTGCCCTTGTTTTGGACTCTAACTTGTATGATTTGAATGGAACTAACCCGGACTGACGCTGTTTTCAGCAGAATTTTCATGATGTTGTTTTATGTGCAGAAAACAAAAGTTCTCAGAATGACCTGAAACTCCATGGAATATCTTACAATAAATAATAAAAAAGCCTCACCAAAGATGAAGACCAGGGGGCCCACACCCTTTCCACGAGGGTGGGAGGCGCGCCCCCTACCTCGTGGGCCCCCTGGAGACCTCCCGACTCCAACTCCAACTCTATATATCTGCTTTAGTGGAGAAAAAATAGGAGAGAAGATTTCATCACGTTTTACGATACGGAGCCTCCGCCAAGCCCTAAAACCTCTCTGGAGGGCTGATCTGGAGTCCGTTCGGGGCTCCGGAGAGGGGGATTCATCGTTGTCGTCATCATCAACCATCCTCCATCACCAATTTCATGATGCTCACCGCCATGCGTGAGTAATTCCATCATAGGCTTGTTGGACGGTGATGGGTTGGATGAGATTTATCATGTAATCGAGTTAGTTTTGTTAGGGTTTGATCCCTAGTATCCACTATGTTCTGAGATTGATGTTGCTATGACTTTGCTATGCTTAATGCTTGTCACTAGGGCCTGAGTGCCATGATTTCAGATCTGAACCTATTATGTTTGCATCAATACATGAGAGTTCTTGATCCTATCTTGCAAGTTTATAGTTACCTATTATGTGTTATGATCCGTTAACCCCGAAGTGACAATAATCGGGATACTTACCGGTGATGACCGTAGTTTGAGGAGTTCATGTATTCACTATGTGCTAATGCTTTGTTCCGGTTCTCTATTAAAAGGAGGCCTTAATATCCCTTAGTTTCCATTAGGACCCCGCTGCCACGGGAGGGTAGGACAAAAGATGTCATGCAAGTTCTTTTCCATAAGCACGTATGACTATATTCGGAATACATGTCTACATTACATTGACGAATTTGAGCTAGTTCTGTGTCACCCTATGTTATGACTATTACATGATGAACCACATCCGGCATAATTATCCATCATTGATCCGATGCCTACGAGCTTTCCATATACTGGTTTACGCTTATTTACTTTCCCGTTGCTATTGTTACAATCACTACAAAATACCAAAAACATTACTTTGCTTTCGTTACTCTTTTTTTACCGTTACCATCACTATCATATTACTTTGCTACTAAACACTTTGCTGCAGATACTAAGTTTTCAGGTGTGGTTGAATTGACAACTCAGCTGCTAATACTTGAGAATATTCTTTGGCTCCCTTGTGTCGAATCAATAAGTTTGGGTTGAATACTCTACCCTCGAAAGCTGTTGCGATCCCCTATACTTGTGGGTTATCAAGACTAATTTCTGGCACCGTTGCTTGGGAGCATAGCTCCATTCTTTGAGTCACTTGGGATTTATATATGCTGGACACCATGAAGAATTTGAAAGACGCTAAGACAACAATTTATCCCTCAACTACGAGGGGAGGTAAGGAACTGCCATCTAGCTCTGCACTTGATTCACCTTCTGTTATGAGTAAGCTTGCGACGCCTAAACCTGCTTCTGCTATTTGTTCTGATATGTCGCATGTTATTGATGATGCTACTTCTGCTATACATGATACTTATGATGAAACTACCTCTTTGCCTGATACTACTATGCCACTTAGTGATTTTCTCGAGGAACGACTTGCTAGGGCTATAGAGATTGAAAATATTGAATCTGATTATGATGATGAAAGTGATGATGAAGAATCACTTGTTATTCCTGAGGGTTATTTATTTGATCAAGAAGCTTCTTTAGATATTTTAGCTTGCAAAGATAGATATGAACTCAAAAGGTTATTAGCTAAATGGAGTAAGCAATCTCTAAATGCTAGGATGAGACCTGACCCTGCTTTTGCTACTTCACCTATCTGTGTTACTGATAAGGATTATGAATTCTCTGTTGATCCTGATATAATTACTTTAGTTGAATCTGATCCTTTTCATGGCTATGAATCTGAAACTGTTGTGGCACATCTTACTAAATTAAATGATATAGCCACCTTGTTCACTAATGATGAGAGATCTCGCTACTTTTATATCCTTAAAATATGTCCGTTCTCATTAAAGGGTGATGCTAAAATATGGTTTAATTCTCTTGATCCTGGTTGTGTGCGTAGTCCCCAGGATATGATCTATTACTTCTCTGCTAAATATTTCCCTGCTCATAAGAAACAAGCTGCTTTAAAGGAAATATACAACTTTGTGCAAATTAAAGAGGAGAGTCTCCCACAAGCTTGGGGGAGGCTTCTCAAGTTACTTAATGCTTTGCCTGATCATCCTCTTAAGAAAAATGAAATACTTGATATCTTTTATAATGGACTAACCAATGCTTCCAGAGATTACCTGGATAGTTGTGCTGGTTCTCTTTTCAGGGAAAGAACACCGGATGAAGCTGAAATCTTATTAAACAATATGTTGACAAATGAAAATAATTGGGCACCTCCTGAGCCAGCTCCTGCTCCAATTAATGATCCTATTCCTAAACCAACTCCGAAGAAGAGGGGTATTCTATTTCTCAGTCCCGAAGATATGCAAGAGGCAAAGAAATCTGTGAAAGAAAAAGGTATTAAAGCTGAAGATGTTAAGAATTTACCTCCTATTGAAGAAATACATGGTCTTAATTTACCGCCTATTGAAGAAACATATGATCTTAATCCTTTATTTATTGAAGAACCTCCAGACCTTGATAACCCGACATAGGTAGTAAAGGTAAATTCTCTCTATAGATATGATAAAGCTGAAATCCCATTTACTAAAATTGCTAGCCCATGCTTAGATGAGTTTGATAAATTTGTGGCTAAGAAAGAAGACTTTAATGCTTATTTTGATAGACAATTAAAATACAATTCAAATATGCTTGGACACTTGGGTGATTATATGGCTAATGTCAAAGGTGAACTTAAACTTGTTAGCAAATATGCTTCTATGGTTACCACTCAAGTAGAACAAGTACTTAAAGCTCAAAAGGAATTGCTCAATGAGATGAATAGTAAGAAAAATGATTATGTTGTTAAAGTGGCTACTAGAACTGGTAGAATGACTCAGGAACCTTTGTATCCTGAAGGCCACCCTAAGAGAATTGAGCAAGATTCTCAGAGAAATAATATTGATGCACCTAGTTCTTCTAAAAAGAAGAAAAAGAAAAATGATAGAACTGTGCAAACTTCTAGTGAATCTATTGCTGAACCACCTGATAATCCAAATGGTATCTCTATGTCTGATGCTGAAACACAATCTGGCAATGAACAAGAACCTAATGAAAATGTTAATGATGATGTTCATAATGATGCTCAACCTAGTAATGATAATGATGTAGAAATTGAACCTGTTGTTGATCTTGATAACCCACAATCAAAGAATCAACATTATGATAAGAAAGACTTTGTTGCTAGGAAACATGGTAAAGAAAGAGAGCCCTGGGTTCAGAAACCCATGCCTTTTCCCCCCAAACCATCTAAGAAAAAGGATGATGAGGATTTTGAGCGCTTTGCTGAAATGATTAGACCTATCTTTTTGCGTACGCGATTAACTAATATGCTCAAAATTAATCCTTATGCTAAGTACATGAAAGATATTGTTACAAATAAAAGAGAGATACCAGAAGCTGAAATTTCCACCATGCTTGCTAATTATACTTTTAAGGGTGGAATACCAAAGAAACTTGGAGATCTAGGAGTACCTACTATACCATGCTCCATTAAAAGAAACTATGTTAAAACTGCTTTATGTGATCTTGGAGCCGGTGTTAGTGTTATGCCTCTCTCTTTATATCGTAGACTTGACTTGAATAAGTTGACACCTACTAAAATATCTTTGCAAATGGCTGATAAATCAACTGCCATACCTGTCGGTATTTGTGAGGATGTGCCTGTTGTAGTTGCAAACGTTACTATTTTAACGGACTTTGTTATTCTTGATATTCCCAAGGACGATAGTATGTCTATTATTCTTGGAAGACCTTTTCTTAATACTGCAGGGGCTGTTATTGATTGCAACAAAGGCAATGCCACTTTTCATGTTAATGGTAATGAGCATATGGTACACTTTCCGAGGAAACAACCTCAAGTTCATAGTATCAATTCTATCGGAAAAATTCCATCGATTATATTTGGAGGTTTTGAATTTCCTCTTCCTACTGTCAAGAAGAAATATGATATACTTATTATTGGGGATGTGCATATCCCCGTTGAGGTAACCTGGTGTTATTCGAAATTTCTCCAGTTTCGTGTTAATCGGAATGAGTTTATTAACAATACTTGATCAACCTTGTTAGTGGATTCCTTTTGACGAGCATGAGATGGATGAAACTAGAAGCACAACCTTCTGTACCCTCTCTATACTTTCTGTTATTTAGTTGAATTAAAGTAAAAAATAAACAATTTTGTGTCTGTTATCTGATTATCCGTGCAATATAAAAATACCTTGAAAATAAAAGTTCTCCAAATGCCCTGAAGATTAAATATGATTTTTTCTAGAATATTTGAGGATTTATGGAACAAAGAACACACCAGGGGGGCCAACCACCTTGCCACGAGGGTGGAGGGCGCGCCCACCCCCCTAGGACGCGCCCCCTGCCTCATGGGCCCACGGTGGCCCTCCTCCACTTATTCCTACACCCATCCTCTTCTTCTTCCTCATTGCAGTACGACCCCAACTATTATTATGGATATCAGCCAGGCCAGCCATGGCCATAAACCAACTTAGGCCAAAAGCCTAAGCTTGGGGGAGTACGTATTTCTCACCGACATTACATTTATGTTCACACACACTCATTGCTAGATGTCGGTGCTCATACTTTTTCATTGTATCATCCATGCTAGTTTATTTCCTTTTATGCTTTCTTCTTGTGTGTTTGATAAACCTTAACAAAAAAATATTAGTTGTAGCTTTTAATTAATTTAATTTCCATGCTTGTAGTAGTAATTAAAAAGAAAACCCAAAAATATTCCCTGTTCTTCTTTTGCTTGTTGGGAGTTTTCCCGTGTAAATAGTTTTATTTCTTTTCTTTCTTTGGGGGTCGATAGGAGAAGACCATAATTAAATTGTTGGAGTGGCTCTTATATGCTTTATTGTTGATTTAACCAAGAGCCCATATTGCCTTGTCTTCTCTTGTTTATTGAATACTCGCAGATTCCAGCTTAGTCCAATGCACGTGCACTCTTATTATTATTCACATCGTTCGGTCGTGCAAGTGAAAGGCAATTATGATGATATATGATGGACTGACTGAGATGAGAAAAGCTGGTATGAACTCGACCTCTTTTGTTTTTGTAAATATGATGAGTTCATCGTTCTTGATTCAGCTTGTTATGAATAAACGTGTTTGCAATGACAATTAGAGATCGTAGTTGCTTGTGCCATGCTTGATTAGCTATGAGTTATAATGGTTTACCTTGCGTGCCAACATGCTATTGAGATGGTTATGATGTGGTATGATGGGGTGGTATCCTCCTTTGAATGATTTAAGTGACTTGACTTGGCACATGTTCACGCATGTAGTTGAAACAAATCAACATAACCTTCACGATATTTATGTTCATGGTGGATTATATCCTACTCATGCTTGCATCCAATGTTTATTAATTTTAATGCATGTACATGGCTGTTGTCGCTCTCTAGTTGGTCGCTTCCCAGTCTTTTGCTAGCCTTCACCTGTACTAAGCGGGAATACTTCTTGTGCATCCAATCCCTTAAACCCCAAAGTTACTCCAGATGAGTCCACTATACCTTCCTATGTGCGGTATCTACCTGCCGTTCCAAGTAAATTTGTATGTGCCAAACTCTAAACCTTCAAATAATAATCCTGTTTTGTATGCTCGAATAGCTCATGTATCAACTAGGGCTGCCTGTATCTTCCATGCTAGGCGGGTTAATCTCAAGAGGAGTGGACTGCGCTCCTCACTCACGAGAAAATGGCTGGTCACCGGGATGCCCAGTCCCATGCTTTATGCAAACTAAATAAAAAATAATTGCAAAACAAAACTCCCCCTGGGACCTGATGTATGTTGGAGGCACTCGTTGTTTCGAGCAAGCCATGGATTGATGTTTGTTGGTGGAGGGGGAGTCTAAACTTTATCATTCTGTTTGGGAACCGCCTATAATGTGTGTAGCATGGAAGATATCGCCATCTCTTGGTTGTTATGTTGACAATGAAAGTATACTGCTCAAAATATTATTTACCTCTATTTCAAAACCGAGCTTTGGCACCTCTACAAATCCCTGCTTCCCTCTGCGAAGGGCCTATCTATTTACTTTTATGCTGAGTCATCACCCTCTTATTAAAAAGCACCAGTTGGAGAGCACTTCTGTCATTTGCATTCATTACTGTTAATTTATATTGGGTGTGACTATGATTGGATCTCTTTTACCATGAATTACAATGTCTAGTCAGTCCTCGATCTTTAAAGGTGCTCTGCATTTATGTTTTGCGGTCTCAGAAAGGGCTAGCGAGATACCATCTTGTTATATCATATTATGATTGTTTTGAGAAAGTGTTGTCATCCGAGATTTATTATTATGGCTTGCTAGTTGATTATGCTATTGATATGGTAATCATGAGACCTGAGAATTATTGCAAATGTGGTTAGTTATAATCTTTGCTGAAAACTTGAATGCTAGCTTGACATATTTACAACAACAAGAGAAAACAGAGTTTGTAAAAGTTTTTGTTTATTTCTTTCAGTTTGTCAACTGAATTGCTTGAGGACAAGCAAGGGTTTAATCTTGGGGGAGTTGATACGTCTCCGTCGTATCTACTTTTCCAAACACTTTTGCCCTTGTTTTGGACTCTAACTTGTATGATTTGAATGGAACTAACCCGGACTGACGCTGTTTTCAGCAGAATTGCCATGATGTTGTTTTATGTGCAGAAAACAAAAGTTCTCAGAATGGCCTGAAACTCCACGGAATATCTTACAATAAATAATAAAAAATCCTCGCCAAAGATGAAGACCAGGGAGCCACACCCTTTCCACGAGGGTGGGGAGCGCCCCCCTAGGGCGTGCCCCCCTACCTCATGGGCCCCCTGGAGACCTCCCGACTCCAACTCCAACTCTATATATCTGCTTTCGGGGAGAAAAAAATAGGAGAGAAGATTTCATCGCGTTTTACGATACAGAGCCGCCGCCAAGCCCTAAAACCTCTCGGGAGGGCTGATCTGGAGTCCGTTCGGGGCTCCGGAGAGGGGGATTCGTCGCCGTCGTCATCATCAACCTTCCTCCATCACCAATTTCATGATGCTCACCACCGTGCGTGAGTAATTCCATCGTAGGCTTGCTGGACGGTGATGGGTTGGATGAGATTTATCATGTAATCGAGTTAGTTTTGTTAGGGTTTGATCCCTAGTATCCACTATGTTCTGAGATTGATGTTGCTATGACTTTGCTATGCTTAATGCTTGTCACTAGGGCCCGAGTGTCATGATTTCAGATCTGAACCTATTATGTTTTCATCAATATATGAGAGTTCTTGATCCTATCTTGCAAGTCTATAGTCACCTATTATGTGTTATGATTCGTTAACCCCGAAGTGACAATAATCGGGATACTTACCGGTGATGACCGTATTTTGAGGAGTTAATGTATTCACTATGTGCTAATGCTTTGTTCCGGTTCTCTATTAAAAGTAGGCCTTAATATCCCTTAGTTTCCATTAGGACCCCGCTGCCACGGGAGGGTAGGACAAAAGATGTCATGCAAGTTCTTTTCCATAAGCACGTATGACTATATTCAGAATACATGCCTACATTACATTGATGAATTTGAGCTAGTTCTGTGTCACCCTATGTTATGACTGTTACATGATGAACCACATCTGGCATAATTATCTATCATTGATTCGATGCCTACGAGCTTTCCATATATTGGTTTACGCTTAGTTACTTTCCCGTTGCTATTGTTACAATCACTACAAAATACCAAAAACATTACTTTGCTTTCGTTACTCTTTTGTTACCGTTACCATCACTATCATATTACTTTGCTACTAAACACTTTGTTGCAGATACTAAGTTTTCAGGTGTGGTTGAATTGACAACTCAGCTGCTAATACTTGAGAATATTCTTTGGCTCCCCTTGTGTCGAATCAATAAATTTGGGTTGAATACTCTACCCTCGAAAGCTATTGCGATCCCCTATACTTGTGGGTTATCAATCTCCATCTCCAAAGCACCGTCATGATCACCGTCGTCACTGGCTTGACACCTTGATGTCCATCGTAGCATCTTTGTCGTCTCGCCAACTATTGCTTCTATGACTATCGCTACCGCTTAGTGATAAAGTAAAGTAATTACATGGCAATTGCATTTCATATAATAAAGCGACAACCATATGGCTCCTGCCAGTTGCCGATAACTATGTTACAAAACATGATCATCTCATAGAACAATTTATATAATCACGTCTTGACCATATCACATCACAACATGCCCTGCAAAAACAAGTTAGACGTCCTCTACTTTGTTGTTGCAAGTTTTACGTGGCTGCTACGGGCTTAGCAAGAACCGTTCTTACCTATGCATCAAAAACCACAACGAGGTATAGTGATTGCTTTTTGATCTTCAGAAAGAACCCTGTTCATTGAATCTGATTCAACTAAAGTTCGAGAAACAGACACCCACTAGCCACCTATGTGTGAAGCACGTCGGTAGAACCAGTCTTGCGTAAGCGTACGTGTAATGTCGGCCTGGGCTGTTTCATCCAGCAATACCGCTGAATCAAGAATCAACTAGTGACGACAAGCAATATGTATATACCCATGCCCACAACTCCTTTGTGTTCTACTCGTGCATATAACATCTACGCATAGACCTGGCTCGGATGCCACTGTTAGGGAACGCAGTAATTTCAAAAAAATTCCTACGCACATGCAAGATCCATCTAGGTGATGCATAGCAACGAGAGGGGAGAGTGTTGTCCATGTACCCTTGTAGATCGTAAGCGGAAGCGTTATGACAACGCGGTTGATGTAGTCATACGTCTTCACGATCCGACCGATCCTAGCACCGAAGGTACGACACCTCCGCGATCTGCACACGTTCAACTCGGTGACGTCCCATGAACTTTAGATCCAGCTGAGGTCGAGGGAGAGTTTCCTCAGCATGACGGCGTGATGACGGTGATGATGAAGTTACCGACGCAGGGCTTCGCCTAAGCACTACAACGATATGACCGAGGTGGAAATCTGTGGAGGGGGGCAGCGCACACGGTTAAACAATCAACTTGTGTGTCTATGGGGAGACCCCTCCCCCGTATATAAAGGGGTGGAGGAGGGGGAGGGCCGGCCCTCTCTTGGCGCGCTCAAGGGGGGAGTCCTACTCCCGGTGGGAGTAGGATTCCCCCTTCCCTAGTTGGAGTAGGAGAGGAAGGAAGGGAGAGAGAGAGAGAAGGAAAGGGGGGCCGGACCCCCACCCAATTCGGATTGGGCTTCGGGGAGGGCCTCTACCTTGGCCTCCTCCTCCTCTCTCCCACTAAGGCCCAATAAGGCCCATACACTCCCCGGTGGGTTCCAGTAACTCTCCGGTACTCTGAAAAATACCCGAATCACTTGGAACCTTTCCGATGCCCAAATATGGCCTTCCAATATATCGATATTTACGTCTCGACCATTTCGAGACTCCTCGTCATGTCCCCGATCTCATCCGGGACTCTGAACAAACTTTGGTCATCAAATCACATAACTCATAATACCGATCGTCACCGAATGTTAAGCGTGCGAACCGTACAGGTTCAAGAACTATGTAGACATGACCGAGACACATCTCCAGTCAATAACCAATAGCGGAACCTGGATGCTCATATTGGCTCCTACATATTCTACAAAGATCTTTATCGGTCAAACCGCATAACAACATACGTTGTCCCCTTTGTCATTGGTATGTTACTTGCCCGAGATTCGATCGTCGGTATCACGATACCTAGTTCAATCTCGTTACCGGAAAGTCTCTTTACTTGTTTTGTAATGCAACATCCCATAACTAACTCATTAGTCACATTGCTTGCAAGGCTTATAGTGATGTGAATTACCGAGAGGGCCCAGAGATACCTCTCCGATACACGGAGTGACAAATCCTAATCTCGATCTATGCCAACTCAACAAACACCATCGGAGGCACCTGTAGAGCATCTTTATAGTCACCCAGTTACGTTGTGACGTTTGATAGCACACTAAGTGTTCCTCTGGTATTCGGGAGTTGCATAATCTCATAGTCATAGGAACATGTATAAGTTATGAGAAAGCAATAGCAACAAACTAAATGATCATTGTGCTAAGCTAACGGATGGGTCAAGTCAATCACATCATTCTCTAATGATGTGATCCCGTTCATCAAATGACAACTCTTGTCCATGGCTAGGAAACGCAACCATCTTTGATTAACGAGCTAGTCAAGTAGAGGCATACTAGTGACACTCATTTTGTCTATGTATTCACACATGTACTAAGTTTCCGGTTAATACAATTCTAGCATGAATAATAAACATTTATCATGATATAAGGAAATATAAATAAAAACTTTATTATTGCCTCTAGGGCATATGTACTTCACTCCGAGGCTCAGGCCTTGGAAGCTGCGCACCTGGCTACCTTAGCTGAGCGCGCGCGTCTGGACAATCTCCAACACTCACTCGACGAACGTGCTCGTCAACAGATCCCTGAGTCCAGTCGACGGTCGCAACAGTTGTTTCCACCTGAACCTCAGGTATACGACACTCCAGTCCAGAATCTTGCAGTTGCAGCACGTATCGCAGAATCAATTCAGCCATCTTGTTCAGAAGCTGGCAGAGGTTTGATGTAGATCCGAGCACTGCTTCGAGCAGCGAGGGAACAAAACTCGGCTGTTTCTCAGTCGCACAACACAATCATAGCAGATCCGTGGTTGCAGACACCCTTCAGTCAACACATAGCCCAAGATCCCCTCCACAACGTGAGGATCGTGGTCACCGCCAGGATCAGTATCTGGGTCGGAGCCGCTGGCAATATGATCATCGATATCCCCGTGATGACCACCGTCGAGTGCCTACGCCTCCTTCGAGGGGCGGATCATTCGTGCCCTGGCGGTATGATGACAGGCGCTCGTATGGTGACGAGCGGAGAGCCCCAGTCAACCAAAGGGATCCTGGGTTCGATGTGAGGTCACTCCTCGTACAAGGTTTGGTCGACAGAGGCCGGGCACATAGAGAAGGCCAAGACAGAAATCGTCCAAGTGGAAGCATAGCTTTTGTTTCTGGCCCGAGTGTTTCAGTAGAGCCATCCGAGCCGCCGAGATTCCTCCCAACTTTAGGTTGGCGATGGGCATGAGTAAGTTCAGCGGTGAGTCGAAGCCGAACACATGGCTCGAAGATTACCGAGTGGCAGTGCAGATAGGTGGGGGCAAATATGATGTAGCCATGAAGCACCTCCCCCTGATGCTTGAGGGTCCGGCCAGATCTTGGTTGAATCAGTTGGCCCCAGGAAGTATTTTCTGCTGGGAAGTGTTAGCCCGAGTGTTTATCAAAACATTCAAGGGCATCTGCAAGTGACCCGCTGATACGTCTCCAACGTATCTATAATTTTTGATTGCTCCATGATATATTATCTACTGTTTTGGACATTATTGGGCTTTATTATCCACTTTTATATTATTTTTGGGACTAACCTATTAACCGGAGGCCCAACCCAGAATTGCTGTTTTTTGCCTGTTTTAGGGTTTCGAAGAAAAGGAATATCAAACGGAGTCCAAACAGAATGAAACCTTCGGAAACGTGATTTTCTGATCAGATAAGACCCATGAGACTTGGAACCTTTGTCAAGAAAGCCACGAGGCAGTCACGAGGGTGGAGGGCGCCACCCCTAGGGCGCGCCCCTGCCTCGTGGGCCCCTCGAAGCTCCATCGACGTACTTCTTCCTCCCATATATATCCACGTATCCCCAAACGATCAAATACAGAGCCAAAAACCTAATTCCACCGCCGCAACTTTCTGTATCCATGAGATCCCATCTTGGGGCCTGTTCCGGAGCTCCGCCAGAGGGGGCATCGATCACGGAGGGCTTCTACATCATCATCCAAGCCTTTTCGATGAAGTGTGAGTAGTTTACTTCAGACCTACGGGTCCATAGTTAGTAGCTAGATGGCTTCTTCTCTCTTTTTGGATCTCAATATTCTCCCCCTCTCTCGTGGAGATCTATTCGATGTAATCTTATTTTTGCAGTGTGTTTATTGAGACCGATGGATTGTGGGTTTATGATCCAGTCTATCTATGAATAATATTTGAATCTTCTCTGAATTCTTTTATGTATGATTGGTTATCTTTGCAAGTCTCTTCGAATTATCAGTTTGGTTTGGCCTACTAGATTGGTTGTTCTTGCCATGGGAGAAGTGCTTAGCTTTGGGTTCGATCTTGCGGTGTCCTTTCCCAATGACAGAAGGGGCAGCAAGGCACATATTGTATTGTTGCCATCGAGGATAACAAGATGTTTTTTATCATATTGCATGAAACTATCCCTCTACATCATGTCATCTTGCTCAAGGCGTTACTCTATTTTTAACTTAATACTCTAGATGCATGCTGGTTAGCGGTCGATGAGTGGAGTAATAGTAGTAGATGCATGCAGGAGTCGGTCTACTTGTCTCGGACGTGATGCCTATATACATGATCATACCTAGATATTCTCATAACTATGCTCAATTCTGTCAATTGCTCAACAGTAATTTGTTCACCCACCGTAGAATACTTATGCTCTTGAGAGAAGCCACTAGTGAAACCTATGGCCCCGGGGTCTCTTTCTCATCATATCAATCTCCATTACTTTATTATTGCTTTGCTTTTACTTTGCCTTTTACTTTTTACTTTGCATCTCTATACCAAAAATATCAAAAATATTATTTATCATCTCTATCAGATCTCACTTTCGTAAGTGACCGTGAAGGGATTGACAACCCCTAAGCGCGTTGGTTGCGTTGAGCTATTGTTTTTGTGTAGGTACGAGGGACTCGCGCGTAGCCTCCTACTGGATTGATACCTTGGTTCTCAAAAACTGAGGGAAATACTTACGCTACTTTGCTGCATCATCCTCTCCTCTTCGGGGAAATCCAACGCAGTGCTCAAGAGGTAGCAAGAAGAATTTCTGGCGCCGTTGCCGGGGAGTCTGTGCAGAAGTCAACATACCAAGTACCCATCACAATCCCTATCTCCCGCATTACATTATTTGCCATTTGCCTCTCGTTTTCCTCTCCCCCAATTCACCCTTGCCGTTTTATTCGCCCTCTCTCCCTATCCTCCCTCTCTATTTGCCTCTTTTTGCCCGTTTGCTTTTTGTTTGCTCGTGTGTTAGTTTATTTGCTTGTCGTCATGTCTAGTCTCATATATTCTCCGTTGTCTCCCGAGAACGAAGTTCTAAATTTTAAACAAAGTGAGGGAGAAAATCTAAAAGATGCTTGGTATAGAATTTGCAATGCTCAAAATAGATCTACCAGGAAGCAATCTACTCCAGTTCTTCTCCGCAATTTTTATGTAGGTGCTAGTCCTTGGTATAGATATATCCTTGATACCATTACCGGAGGGAATTTCTTGGGTAGCCACACTTTTGATTCTTATAATGCTATGATAGATTTATTTGGCTCACCACCTCTTTTGGTTAATGGAACTATGTTAACTTTGGAGCATGTTATGCAAATACTTGAAATTATTGAAAATAAAGTTGCTACCATTGAATTAATTTAAAATCTAGATAAAAAGATCCACAATCAAATTACCCAATATGGATCTAAGGTAGGAATGACTTTGAAAAATATGAAGGAAAAGGAACCCATAGTTAATGAGAAAATAAATCTAGATTCCACTAGAATCGATGAACTTGAGGGTATCATTACGAACCTGGGAACCGTTTTTTCTTCCGTAAAGAAAACTCCAAGTCCTCCTACTAAAATTGCCAAGCTTATGTATGTTCCTAAAAATAAGGGTGAATCATCTAGTAAGGAAACTGCGGATCTTAAATCTATAAGTATTCATCCCAATCTTTTTGCTATCATTAAGGAACCAATTGCTACAAATGAATTTTTCGATCTTGTGCCTAAGAGTTTGATAATCACTAGAAAGAAAGAAATTCCTAAGGGATATATATGCCTCATTGAAGAATTGCCTACCAAAGATGGCAACACCTAGATCTATTCTTGCTTGTTATGCCTAGCTAGGGGCGTTAAACGATAGCGCTTGTTGGGAGGCAACCCAATATTATTTTTATCCCTTGCCTTTTGCTCCTGTTTAGTAATAAATAAATTATTTAGCCTCTGTTTTGGTTGTGTTTTTGTGTTTAATTAATGTTTGTGCCAAGTAGAACCGTTGGGAAGACTCGGGGAAAGTCTTGTTGAACTTGCTGTAAAAAACAGAAACTTTAGCGCTCACGAGAACTGCTGCCATTTTTATTTGGAGAGTGCTATTTAGTTAATTCTTTTTTAAGATGATTATTAGATAAATTACTCACGTCCATAAATATATTTTAGAATTTTTGGGGTTCCAGATCTTGCGCTAGCTACAGATTACTACAAACTGTTCTGTTTTTGACAGATTCTGTTTTTCGTGTGTTGTTTGCTTATTTTGATGAATCTATGGCTAGTAAAATAGTTTATAATCCATAGAGAAGTTGGAATACAGTAGGTTTAACACCCATATAAATAAATAATGAGTTCATTACAGTACCTTGAAGTGGTCTTTTGTTTTCTTTCGCTAACGGAGCTCACGAGTTTTCTACTTTAAGTTTTGTGTTGTGAAGTTTTCAAGTTTTGGGTAAAGATTTGATGGATTATGGAACAAGGAGTGGCAAGAGCCTAAGATTGGGGATGCCCATGGCACCCCCAAGATAATCTAAGGACACCTAAAAGGCAAAGTTTGGGGATGCCCCGGAAGGCATCCCCTCTTTCGTCTACTTCTATCGGTAACTTTACTTGGAGCTATATTTTTATTCACCACATGATATGTGTTTTGCTTGGAGCGTCTTTTATGATTTGAGTCTTTTATTGTTAGTTTACCACAATCATCCTTGATGTACACACCTTTTGAGAGAGCCATACATAATTTGGAATTTGATAGAATACTCTATGTGCTTCACTTATATCTTTTGAGCTCTATAGTTATACTCTAGTGCTTCACTTATATCTTTTGAGTTTTATAGCTTTGCTCTAGCGCTTCACTTATATATTTTAGAGCACGGTGGTGGATTTTTTTTATAGAAACTATTGATCTCTCATGCTTCACTTATATTATTTTGAGAGTCTTAATAGCATGGTAATTTGCTTAATAATAATATGCTTGGTATTCAAGATTTGTAAAACTTTCTTTTGAGTGCGTTGAATACTAAGAAAAAAAATTGATGCTTGATAATTGTTTTGAGATATGAGGATGGTGATATTAGAGTCATGCTAGTTGAGTAGTTGCGAATTTGAGAAATGCTTGTGCTAAAGTTTGTGATTCCCGTAGCATGCATGTATGGTGAACCGTTATGTGATGAAGTCGGAGCATGATATTGATTGTCTTCCTTATGAGTGGCGGTCGGGGACGAGCGATGGTCTTTTCCTACCAATCTATCCCCCTAGGAGCATGCGCGTAATACTTTGCTTTGATAACTTCTAGATTTTTGCAATAAGTATATGAGTTCTTTATGACTAATGTTGAGTCCATGGATTATACGCACTTTCCTTCCTTCCACCATTGCTAGCCTCTCTAATACCGCGCACTTTTCGCCGGTATCATACACCCACCAAATACCTTCCTCAAAACAGCCACCATACCTACCTATCATGGCATTTCCATAGCCATTCCGAGATATATTGACATGCAACTTTCCACCGTTCCGTTCATTATGACACGCTCCATCATTGTCATATTGCTAGCATGATCATGTAGTTGACATCGTATTTGTGGCAAAGCCACCGTTCATAATTCTTTCATACATGTCACTCTTGATTCATTGCATATCCCGGTACATCGCCGGAGGCATTCATATAGAGTCATATTTTGTTCTAAGTATTGAGTTGTAATTGTTGAGTTGTAAGAAAAATAAAAAGTGTGATGATCATCATTTTTAGAGCATTGTCCCAAGTGAGGAAAGGATGATGGAGACTATGATTCCCCCACAAGTCGGGATGAGACTCCGGACGAAAAAAAGAGGCCATAAAAAAAGAGAAGGCCCAAAAAAAAAATGAGAGAAAAAGAGAGAAGGGACAATGTTACTATCCTTTTACCACACTTGTGCTTCAAAGTAGCACCATGATCTTCATGATAGAGAGTCTCTCATTCTGTCACTTTCATATACTAGTGGGAATTTTTCATTATAGAATTTGGCTTGTATATTCCAATGATGGGCTTCCTCAAAATGCCCTAGGTCTTCGTGAGCAAGCGAGTTGGATGCACACCCACTTAGTTTCTTTTGTTGAGCTTTCATATACTTATAGCTCTAGTGCATCCGTTGCATGGCAATCCCTACTCACTCACATTGATATCTATTGATGGGCATCTCCATAGCTCGTTGATATGCCTAGTTGATGTGAGACTATCTTCCCCTCTTTTTGTCTTCTCCACAACCACCATTCTATTCCACATATAGTGCTACATCCATAGCTCACGTCATGTATTGCATGAAGATCGAAAAAGTTTTGAAAATGTCAAAAGTATGAAACAATTACTTGGCTTGTCAATGGGGTTGTTCATGATTTAAATACTTTGTGTGGTGAAGATAGAGCATAGCCAGACTATATGATTTTGTAGGGATAGCTTTCTTTGGCCATGTTATTTTGAGAAATAATAATTGCTTTGTTAGTATGCTTGAAGTATTATTATTCTTATGTCAACATGAATTTTTGTCTTGAATCTTTTTGGATCTGAATATTCATACCATAATTAAGAAGATTTACATTGAAATTATGCCAAGTAGCACTTCGCATCAAAAATTCTGTTTTTATCATTTGCCTACTCGAGGACGAGCAGGAATTAAGCTTGGGGATGCTTGATACGTCTCCAACGTATCTATAATTTTTGATTGCTCCATGCTATATTATCTACTATTTTGGACATTATTGGGCTTTATTATCCACTTTTATATTATTTTTAGGACTAACCTATTAACCGGAGGCCCAGCCCAGAATTGCTGTTTTTTTCCTGTTTTAGGGTTTTGAAGAAAAGGAATATCAAACGGAGTCCAAACGGAATGAAACCTTCCAAAACGTGATTTTCTCATCAGATAAGACCCAGGAGACTTGAACCCTCCGTCAAGAAAGCCACGAGGCGGTCACGAGGGTGGAGGGCGCGTCCCCCCTAGGGCGCGCCCCCTGCCTCGTGGGCCCCTTGAAGCTCCTCCGACGTACTTCTTCCTCCCATATATATCCATGTATCCCCAAACGATCAGATACGGAGCCAAAAACCTAATTCCACCGCCGCAACTTTCTGTATCCACGAGATCCCATCTTGGGGCCTGTTCCGGAGCTCCGCCGGAGGGGGCATCGATCACGGAGGGCTTCTACATCATCATCCAAGCCTCTCCGATGAAGTGTGAGTAGTTTACTTCAGACCTACGGGTCCATAGTTAGTAGCTAGATGGCTTCTTCTGTCCTTTGGGATCTCAATACAATGTTCTCCCCCTCTCTCGTGGAGATCTATTCGATGTAATCTTCTTTTTGTGGTGTGTTTGTTGAGACCGATGAATTGTGGGTTTATGATCCAGTCTATCTATGAATAATATTTGAATCTTCTCTGAATTCTTTTATGTATGATCGATTATCTTTGCAAGTCTCTTCGAATTATCAGTTTGGTTTGGCCTACTAGATTGGTTGTTCTTGCCATGGGAGAAGTGCTTAGCTTTGGGTTCAATCTTGCAGTGTCCTTTCCCAGTGACAGAAGGGGCAACAAGGCACGTATTGTATTGTTGCCATCGAGGATAACAAGATGGGGTTTTTATCATATTGCATGAAACTATCCCTCTACATCATGTCATCTTGCTTAAGGCGTTACTCTGTTTTTAACTTAATACTCTAGATGCATGCTGGATAGCGGTCGATGAGTGGATTAATAGTAGTAGATGTAGGCAGGAGTCGGTCTACTTGTCTCGGACGTGATGCCTATATACATGATCATACCTAGATATTCTCATAACTATGCTCAATTCTGTCAATTGCTCAACAATAATTTGTTCACCCACCGTAGAATACTTATGCTCTTGAGAGAAGCCACTAGTGA
Organism: Triticum aestivum; assembly: GCF_018294505.1. Taxonomy (NCBI): domain Eukaryota; kingdom Viridiplantae; phylum Streptophyta; class Magnoliopsida; order Poales; family Poaceae; genus Triticum; species Triticum aestivum. Next base: position 324,916,935 of record NC_057794.1, read on the forward strand.
AACCTATGGCCCCCGGGTCTCTTTCTCATCATATCAATCTCCATTACTTTATTATTGCTTTGCTTTTACTTTGCCTTTTACTTTTTACTTTGCATCTCTATACCAAAAATACCAAAAATATTATTTATCATCTCTATCAGATCTCACTTTCGTAAGTGACCGTGAAGGGATTGACAACCCCTAAGCGCGTTGGTTGCGTTGATCTATTGTTTTTGTGTAGGTACGAGGGACTCGCGCGTAGCCTCCTACTGGATTGATACCTTGGTTCTCAAAAACTGAGGGAAATACTTACACTACTTTGCTGCATCATCCTCTCCTCTTCAGGGAAATCCAACGCAGTGCTCAAGAGGTAGCACCCGCTGGGCTAACTGAATTGCAGCACTGTGTTCAGAAGCCGAATGGGACTTTGAGAGATTTCATCTAGAGATGGACTACCCTTCATCATACGGTATAAAATGTGTCAGAGCATCAGGCAGTTTGCGCCTTTAAAGAGGGCGTCTGATACAGAGAGCTCAACCTGAAATTCGGTCGGTCCGGAGATGGAAATACCCACTCGGTATGCTAATGGTGAAGAGGAAGACCGACTCCGCAGCGAAAAAAGAAAACCAGTCGCCCAAGACACCGGAGGAGGAAATTCCGGCCGGAAGCAGTAACGTAAAGCTGAAGTGGCAGGTTCCGCTAAAGCCGCAGTTCTGAATCAAGGGAAGTTCAAAGGAAAGCCTAAGGGGCCGTGGGTGCCCAAAAAGGTGAAAGATCAGTCCGGCAACGATGTCCTGGATTTACTGTGTCATATACACACGAAGAAAGATGAGGAGGGTAACTTGATTTTACCCAAGCACACCACTCAACAGTGTCGCTTCTGATTCAGCAGTTCAGAGAGGGTCAGCCCCTAGAGAAGGACTCCGATAAGGAGGAATAGAAGGAAGAAGATTATGGTTACCCCAATGTCAATGCTACTTTGGTGATTTTTGCTGACATTGAGAGCAAAAGTCGACTAAAAGTTATCAACATAGAAGTGAACATGGTTGCTCCGGCAACTACGACGTATTTGAAGTGGTCGAAAACTCCCATTACATTCGACCAGTCCGATCACCCAGCACACGTTGCAACCCCCGGGCGGCAAGCGTTGGTGGTCGATCCAATCGTTGGGGGCACCCAACTGACCAAGGTTCTAATGGATGGTGGCCGTGGATTGAACATTCTGTATGCTGAGACCCTCCGAGGGATGGGCATTCCGATGTCCAAGCTCAGTGAGAGCAACATGCGATTCGACGGAATCATCCCAGGAAAGAAAGCAGATTCACTCGGTCAGATCACCCTTGATGTGGTTTTTGGTGATTCAAAAAATTCCCGCAGGGAAAAGTTGACGTTTGAAGTAGTGGATTTTCATAGTGCCTATCACGCTATTCTGGGCAGGCCCGCATATGCTCGTTTCATGGCCCGCCCATGTTACGTGTATCTTAAGTTGAAGATGCCTGGACCCAAAGGTGTGATCATAGTCACAGGAAATCGACAGAGGGCAGAGGAATGCCTCTAGAAGGGCTCCAAAATCGCTGACGAACATATGGCAGCGGTGGAGTTGGAAGAATACCAGAAAAACGCCGACCCGAGTGATTTGTTGCAAGCTAAGAAGCCCGCTTCAGAGTCAGCATTCCAGTCGGCTGGAGAAACAAAGCCAGTACAAATTCACCTAGAGAACCCCTCTGCTGCTCCGACTCACATTTCAACAACACTCGACAACAAATAGGAAGAAGCGCTCATCCAGTTCCTCCGTGAGAACGGGGACATCTTTGCATGGAAACCATCTAACATGCTAGGTGTACCCAGGGGACTGGTTGAGCACCGTTTGCGTGTCGACCCAAAGGAAAAACCCGTTAAGGAACATCTCCGTCGATTCGCCGTGGAGAAAAGAAAGACAATTGGCGAGGAAGTGGCTCGGCTCCTGTCCGCTAAGTTCATTCGCGAGATATACCACTCCGAGTGGCTCGCCAATGTTGTCATGGTCCCAAGAAAGACGATTCACTCCGCATGTGTATTGATTTCAAGCATATCAATCGGGTCTGCCCGAAAGATCATTTCCCTCTACCCCGCATTGATCAGATTGTCGAATCGACTGTGGGGTGTGAGCGTTTATCCTTTTTGGATGCCTATTCCAGGTACCATCAGATCCGTCTATACGGACCTGATGAAATAAGAACAGCCTTCATCACCCCTTTCGGGTGTTTTTGCTATATCACCATGCCTTTTGGTCTCAAGAATGCTGGTGCCACGTTCATGAGCAAGATTCAAAAGTGCCTGCTCACTCAAATCAGTCAAAACGTGGAAGCTTACATCGAGGACTTCGTGATCAAGTCACGCAATAGTTCCGACCTGCTGACTGACCTCGCTGAAACCTTCACAAATCTAAGAAGATATGACATCAAGCTCAATCCATCCAAGTGTATATTCGGAGTCCCAGGAGGAAAGTTACTCGGTTTTCTCGTTTCCGAACGAGGGATTGATGCAAACCCAGAAAAGATTGGAGCAATTCTCCGAATGAAACGCCCTATGCGTGTGCATGATGTTCAGAATCTTACAGGTTGTTTGGCAGCATTGAGTCGGTTCATCTCTCATCTCGGTGCAAAGGCACTGCCTCTTTACCGACTGATGAAAAAGTCTGATACATTCGAGTGGACTCCTGAAGCTGAAGTAGCATTTGTAGAGCTCAAAGCCCTGCCTTCCACCTAGCCGGTGCTTGCCGCTCCAGTCAGCAAAGAGCCTCTATTGTTATATATTACAACCACTGGACAGGTTGTCAACACAATTCTCATAGTCGAGCGAGAAGAAGAAGGCAAGGCTTACAAAAGTGCAACACCCAGTGTATTACATTTCTGAAGTCTTGACTCCGTCCAAGCAAAGGTACCCACATTACCAAAAGCTTGTCTATGGAATCTACTTGACTACGACGAAAGTTGCACATTACTTCCAAGACCACTCAATTTCAGTCGCCAGCGACGCTCCATTGTCTGAAATTTTGAACAATCAATATGCAACTGGTCGAGTGGAGAAGTGGGCAATTGAACTTGTCCCTCTTAATATCAAGGTTGAAGCAAAAAAGGCAATTAAGTCTCAGGCAATTGCAGATTTCTTGGCCGAGTGGATTGCGCAATAGCAGCCGACTCAAGTTCACTCAGAACATTGGACTATGTTCTTTGATGGGTCTAAGATGTTGAATGGTTCTAGTGTTGGAGTGGGCCTGGTATCCCCAAGAGGCGACAAGCTCAGTTATGTCCTCCATATTCACTTTGATTCCTCCAACAATGAATATGAATACGAAGCACTTCTATATGGGTTGCATACGGCCATCTCACTCGGCGCCTATCGCCTGATGGTCTATGGCGACTCAGATTTGGTGGTCAATCAGGTAATGAAGGAATGGGATATTAGGAGCCCTGCCATGACTGGTTACTGCAATGTAGTAAGAAAATTAGAGAAGAAGTTTGAAGGGTTGGAGCTCCACCATATACCCTGACTAAAAAATCAAGCAGCCGATGATCTGGAGAAGATAGATTCCACTCGGAAGCCTATTCCTAGTAATGTGTTTTTGGAGCACCTCCACACCCCTTCAGTTCAAGAAGATCCTTTTACAGAGGAGCCCTCGCAACCGATAAGCTCAACCAATCCGAATGAAGTTGAAGTCCCATTGGTTGTCGACCTGATCATGGAGGTTTTGGTAATCACCCCCGACTGGACAGTGCCATACATTGCATATCTGCTCAGGCAGAAGCTTCCAGAAGATGAGGATGAGGCTCGACAGATCATTCGTAGGTCCAAAGCCTTCATAGTAATCAGCAGACAACTTTTCAGAGAAAGTGTTACCGGAGTAGCTCAGCGTGCATTTCTCCAGAAGAAGGTCGACTGATCTTAAATGAGATCCACTCAGGGACATGTGGTCACCACGCGTCCTGTCAGACCATCATGGCCAAAGCATACCGAGCGGGATTCTACTAGCTGCGAGGATAAAGATATAGTCGACAAGTGCGAAGGTTGCCAGTTTTACTCAAACATGTCCCACAAGCCCGCATCCGCCTTGAAGACTATTCCACTCATCTGGCCATTTGCAGTTTGGGGATTGGACATGGTTGGACCTGTCAAAACCGGCAGAAGCGGCTTCACTCATTTGCTCGTAGCAGTCGACAAGTTCACCAAATGGATCGAGGCCAAGCCTATCAAAAATCTTGACTCAAGCACTGCCATTAGTTTCATCAGAGAGCTGATATTCAGATATGGAGTCTCTCACATCATTATCATAGATAATGGCTCATACTTTGATTCCGATGAGTTCAGAGCATTCTACGCTTCCCAAGACACTCGGGTCGATTACGCATCCGTTGCACACCCGTAGTAAAATGGACAGGCTGAAAGAGCGAATGGCTTGATCCTACAAGGGTTGAAACCCCGATTGATGCGCGACCTCAAGCATGCAACTAGAGCTTGTGTGACTGAGTTGCCATCTATCTTATGGGGATTGAGAATGACTCCTAATCGGTCGACTGATCGAACCCCTTTCTTCATGGTATATGGCGCTGAAGCTGTGTTTCTGAGTGATTTTCTGCACAATGCCCCCTGAGTGGAACTCTTCTGAGAAGCTGAAGCAGAACAGGCATGCCAGGACATAGTTGATCTCCTAGAGGAAGAATGAGAGATGGCTCTGATCCGATCAACCATTTATCAACAACACATGCGTCAATTCCATGCCCGAAATGTCAAAGGACGAGCATTTCAGGAAGGAGACCTTGTGCTCCGAGTGTACCAGAAATGACCTCACAAGCTCGCTCTGGCCTGGGAGGTGCCCTTCATCATAACCATGGTGCTCCACAATGGGGTGTATCACCTTTAGAACGCAGCCAAGAAAGAAGACGAGCCACGCTTGTGGAACGCGGATCTGCCCCGCCGCTTTTATACCTAAGCGCTTGGATCTTCGAGTTGTAATAAGAGTCCTTCACATTGTTTATAAAAATATGTGTCGAAATCCCCAGTGGGTGGCTTAGCTGCGAACCCGATTCACCTAAGTTTCAAAACATGCTCCGAGTGAAGAGCAACCCTCTCACTCAGAGGCTTAGCCGCGAACCCGATTCGCCTAAGTTTCAAAACATACTCTGAGTAAAGAGCAACCCTCTCACTCAAGGACTTAGCTGTGATCCCGTACTTGCCTAAGTTACAAAACATACTCCGAGAGTGAAGAGAAATCCTCTCACTCGGAGGTTTAGCTGCGATCCCGTACTCGCCTAAGTTTCAAAACATACTCCGAGTGAAGAGCAAACCTCTCACTCGGGGGCTTAGCTACGATCTCGTACTCGCCTAAGTTTCAAAAAACACTCCGAGTGAAGAGCAACCCTCTCACTCGAGGACTTACCTGCGATCCTGTACTCGCGTAAGTTACAAAACATACTCTGAGTGAAGAGCAATCCTCTCACTCGGAGGCTTAGCTACGATCCTGTACTCACCTAAGTTTCAAAACATACTCTGAGTGAAGAGCAACCCTCTCACTCGGAGGCTTAGCTGTGATCCCATACTCTCCTAAGTTTCAAAAAACACTCTGAGTGAAGAGCAACCCTCTCACTCGGGGGCTTAGCAGCGATCCTGATTCGCCTAAGTTTCAAAAAATACTCCGAGTGAAGAGCAACCCTCTCACTCGGGGGCTTAGCTGTGATCCCTTATTCGCCTAAGTTTCAAAACATACTCCGACTGAAGAGCAATCCACTCACTCGGGGGCTTAGCTGCAATCTCGTACTCTCCTAAGTTAGAAAACATACTCCAAGTGAAGAGCAATCCTCTCACTCGGAGGCTTAGCTGCGATCTCGTACTTGCCTAAGTTTCGAAAGATACTCCGAGTGAAGAGCAACCCTCTCACTCGGAGGCTTAGCTACGATCCCGTACTCGCCTAAGTTTCAAAAAACACTCCGAGTGAAGAGCAACCCTCTCACTCGGGGCAGCGACCCTGATTCGCCTAAGTTTCAAAAAATACTCTGAGTGAAGAGCAACCCTCTCTTGAGGGGGCTTAGCTGCGATCCCATATTCGCCTAAGTTTCAAAACATACTCCAAGTGAAGATCAACCCTCTCACTCGAGGGCTTAGTTGCGATCCCGCACTCGCCTGTTACAAAACATACTCCGAGTGAAGAGCAACCCTCTCACTCGAAGGCTCGGCCACGCACTCTGAGATGCGCCACAAGTACAATGTTTGGTTGCACCCCGAGCTGCGCCACAAGTACAACATCTGGTTGCACTCTGAGCTGTGCCACAAGTACAACGTATGGTTGACCCTGAGTTGCGCCACAAGTATAGCGTCTGGTCACACTCTAAGCTGCACCACAAGTACAACGTATGGTTGCACTCTGAGCTGCACCACAGGTACAATGTATGGTTGCACTCTGAACTGCACCACAAGTACAACTTCTATTCTGCGTGAAGAGCGATCCTCTCACTCGGAGATTCAACTGCGACTCTAAATTTGCCCAAGTCAAGAAATCCGAAGATAATAAAGACAAAACAACTGCATTCAAAAGAAGCAACCAAGTTTGGATAAATCCAACAAGGTTCAGAATCATCAGTAGAAGTACTCGAGCACCAAGCCCGAAAGAGTTTAACAATTACAGGATCACTCGGCATTCAGAGGCAAATAAAATCAAGTTATCAAGTTTTTCATTCGACAGGAGGGACTTGCTGGCTCGACGAAACTGTCCAAGTAGATGCCATCTGCGATGCGAGTGGATGCATCGATGAAGGTCTCCATGAAGGATTGGGATTGAAGCTTCTTAGTGTTGGCAACCTTAATAGCTGCTAGCTGCTCTTCTTTGACTTCCTTGCAATGTACGCGGACGAGTGATAAAGCCACGTCAGCACCGCAGCGGGCAGCTGACTTCTTCCATGCCTGCACTCGCAATGGGGTGCTGTTGAGTCGAGTCATCACTGACTCGAGATCGTTTAGAAACACATCCTCTAGCCATAACTCCCTGTCGATCCGAGATAGCACGACCTTCAGTCGAGCGGTGTAATCCAAGACACTGGCAAGGCGAGATTCTAGTCGCAGCATGTTCATCGCAGCTTCGTCCTTGACGGGGGAGTTGATAGAATCCATACATGTCTCGATCCACCCAGTTTCTTCCTCAAAGTTCTTACAGAATTCTGCATGCACAAAAAAGTAATGGATTGGCAGTTCCATGGAGAAGAAGTTTCTTGTAATCAGTCGGATAAAGAGAAATACCTTCAAGCATGAGGAACATCTTCTTGGCAAGACCTCCCAGATAAGTTTCCAGTTCGTCTCTCTTCTGAGTGAGAACATCAACTTTGTCAGCCAAGGACACCTTCTCCTCCTTCACCTGCGCGACTTCTTTCTTCACTTCATCAACATTAGTTTTCAACTTGGTGTTCTCTTCTTCCAACTTCCCGACTGAAGCCAGCTTCTTGTCAGCAAGTTCAGTCTTCTCCCGCACTGTCTTCTGCGCCGCTGCAAGGTCAAGGTCCTTCTGCTCCAGAGCCTGCTTCATTTTGTCTAAAGAAATAACATTCTTCATACGAGCTTGGAGTTGATGGTTTTCATTACACACATCTGTTCGAGTGGAGCCACTCGGTTCAAAGGATGAAAAGGAAAAAAGATCACAAGGCGAACAGTCGACAAATTGTTACCTCCCATGACAGCTGCTTCGTGCTGGGCTTTCTTTGAGTTCTTCTTGGCTAACTCCAGATCGAGGTTGAGATCAATCTGCTTCTTCTCCAAATCAACAAATTTGGTTTCAAGCTCACAATATTTCTGCAATCAACAACAAGATATGTTAGTCGACAAAAACAAAGACTAGTCACTTCCGAGTTATAAATGCAAGTAGTAAAAAAGATTTCTAAGACTACTGCCGAATCGAACATTCAACAACAGTCTTGGGGACTACACCCAGTGGGTGCACTGGGCGTGCCCCCAATGGTTCGATCTCCCACTCGACATGGTCTGCCCACCACGAGTGGAAGGAGTATAAAAAAGAGAGAAAAGAAAGTTTTAAGACCACCGTTGACTTCCAGCAGTCAACAACAGTCTCGGGGACTACACCCAGTAGGTGCACTCAGCGTGCCCCCACTGGACCAATAATTCACTCGACATGAACTATCTAATTTGAGTGAAAAGATTTGCAAACAGCTACATGACTCACACCCACTGGGTGTACATATGCAGAAACAGATTGACATCTTACAAATAATAAAGCAACAATTTTCAGGTAGCATATTCTAACAGAGCATAGGTCAAGCTGGAAACCAATTGAAAAGAAACTTATAATCTCACTTACTCGGACATTGGCTTGGAGGGCAGAGCTGGCACCATAGGCGGCCTTGCTGGTGTCATAGACCACTTTCAGTCGGTCCATCATTAGACCTGCTTGGATCATGGCCTCCTTGGCAGCTCCTACTTGGTCTTCCGGGACATGGTGAGTGACAAATAAAGGAGACGATGGAACTGACGACGTGGTCGGTGGAGCTGAAACTTGAACTTGCGCGATCGGGGCAGGCACCTGAGCAGTCGATGCTGAGGGTTGGCCAGTAGACAGAGGGTCAACAGAAGAGACTGAAGTCCGTACTGGATCAACAAGTTGTTGGACCACAAGTTCTGATGCTGAGCGAGAAGTCCTCTTGCTCAAAGTGCTGCCTCCCCTCCCGGTGTTCTTTGGGGGCATGTCCTCATCATCATCATCAGGAAGCTGGATAACATTTGTTGGTGCTGCAAACACTCAACAGTAAAAATTTAATCGACTAGAGAAGCAATTGACAGGACATGAATGTGATTATGGTATCATACCCACCCGAGAGGTAGCCGTGTCCGCAGTCTCTGCATCACCACGCTCCCCATCGACCTCCATGGATGTTGCAGAATTCGTGGCACTAAAATCTCTAGAATTCACTCGGTCAAGAAAGCGCATGAGTCGACGACAACACAGAAGACAAAGAGAAGAAACAAAAGCTTATGCAGAGGCAATGAGAACAACCACCTTGATCTTGGGCAAGGCCTTCTGGGGCTTCGGTGGGACAACCTTGGGCTGCTTCACGGCCTTCTTCGACGGCTCTAGAGTCGAGGTACGAGTGCGCTTCGGAACTTCGTACTTGGCGGAGCTGTTTTGCCGCGCCCGCCCGCAGGATCCTACGACTGTTTGGAACGATGATCTAAGCAGGGTGGCGAGTCAACCTCCTCACTGTTGCTCGAGTCCTCATCGTCCACCTCACTGTCATCTGCGTACTACCAATCGGCACTGTCAGCATCACTCTCCGCTCCCTCTTGGAGTTGCTCCCCATTGGGCATCAAATACATCTTGGTATAAATCTGTAAGACATAAGCTACAAGTATCAGTCAGATTCAAGAACAATTGCATACTGAAATAAGAAAACACTCAGAAACTAGAGCCTGATCTCTTCTGGCTCGTGGTCGGCGTGGAATGGCAGAACCCTTTTGGACCCCCTGGGGTTATCCTTGTTCCCAGTAATGCTCCGCAGCCACTGAGCCACCCTCTTCTCGACAACCTCCTCTGGGTGGACACGAGCAGTGTCTTCAGGGCCCGAGTACAACCACATTGGATGATCACATGCTTGGAGAGGCTGGATACGTCGACTGAGGAACACCTCCAACAGATCCATGCCACTCACACCCTCCCAAACTAAGTTAACTACTGCATCGACTAAAAGGGACACTGAGGGAGTCCTGGATTAGGGGGTCTCCGGACAGACGGACTATCTCCATTGGCCGGACTGTTAGACTATGAAGATACAAGATTGAAGACTTCGTCTCGTGTCCGGATGGGACTCTACTTGGCGTGGAAGGCAAGCTAGGCAATACGGATATGGATATCTCCTCCTTTGTAACCGACCTTGTGTAACCCTAACCCTCTCCGGTGTCTATATAAACTGAAGGGTTTTAGTCCGTAGGACAACAACCATAACATACCATCGTACCATAGGCTAGCTTCTAGGGTTTAGCCTCTCTGATCTCGTGGTAGATCTACTCTTGTACTACCCATATCATCAATATCAATCAAGCAGGACGTAGGGTTTTACCTCCATCAAGAGGGCCCGAACCTGGGTAAAACATTGTGTCACATGCCTCCTGTTACCATCCGGCCTAGACGCACAGTTCGGGACCCCCTACCCGAGATCCGCCGGTTGTGACACCGACATTGGTGCTTTCATTGAGAGTTCCTCTGTGTCATCGCCGTTAGGCTTGATGGCTCCTACTATCATCGATAGCAATGCGGTCCAGGGTGAGACTTTTCTCCTCGGACAGATCTTCGTATTCGGCGGCTTTGCACTGCGGGCTAATTCGCTTGGCCATCTGGAGCAGATTGAAAGCTACGCCCCTGGCCATCAGGTCAGATTTGGAAGTTTGAACTACACGGCCGACATCCGCGGAGACTTGATCTTCGACGGATTCGAGCCACAGCCGGGTGCACCGCACTGTCGCGATGGGTATGACCTAGCTCTGCCGCCGAACAGTACCCCAGAGGCTGCGCCCGCATCAGCTCCGACCCTTAGCTCGGAGCCAACTGCGCCAGTCGAGGACGGGTGGTTAGACACCGCCTTAGGGGCTGCAGTCTCAACGGCGACCGAGCCGAGCACCAGCCTAACCCTCTGCGCAGCCCGTGACTCCAAGGTACCGGACTCTTTTCCGGACTCCGAACCATCCGCGCCCCTGCCAATCGAATCCGATTGGGCGCCGATCATGGAATTCACCGCCGCGGATATCTTTCAGCACTTGCCCTTCGGCGACATTCTGAATTCACTAAGGTCTCTCTCTTTGGATTATGGCCAATAGGATTGGGATGCGGATGACGAAGAAATTCGACGCCCTCCCACCACCCACTTCGTAGCCACTGTCGATGATTTAACCGACATGCTCGACTTCGACTCCGAAGACATCGATGGTATGGACGACGATGTCGGAGATGAACATGAACCAACACCTATAGGGCACTGGAAAGCCACCTCGTCATATAACATATACATGGTGGATACACCCAAAGAAGGCAATGGCAACGGGATAGCGGAGGATGACCCCTCCAAGAAGCAACCCAAACGCCGACGTCAGCGGCGCCGCTCTAAGTCCGGCCAAAGCAAAAGTGGTGATACCGGCACAGGAGATAATAACACTCCGGATAGTGCCGAAGAAAACAACAAACCCCTCCAGCAAGATTTAGAGCAGGAGGGTGGAGGAGCCAGCTCTCCTGAGAGAGCGGCAGACGGAGAGGAGGAGGATGAGAATCACATGCCCCCCTCCGAAGACGAGGCAAGCCTCGGCGACGATGAATTCGTTGTACTAGAGGATCCCGTCGAACAAGAGCGCTTCAAGCGTCGGCTTATGGCCACGGCAAATAGCCTGAAGAAAAAGCAGCAACAGCTTCAAGCTGATCAAGATCTGCTAGCTGACAAATGGACTGAAGTCCTCGCGGCCGAGGAATATAAACTCGAGTGCCCCTCCAAGAGTTACCCAAGGCGCAGGTTACTACCCCGCCTAGAGGAAGAAGCGTATGATACGGCTGATCGGCCACCTCATGGCCGCGATAGAGAGGCATTCCAGCCAAAAGCTCAGCCTCCACCCCAACGCCATTCAAATAAAAAGGCATGGGGAGATACGCCAGACCTGCGAGACATATTGGAGGACAAGGCAAAGCATTCAAGATCGATCTATGGATCACGAGGGCGCACCACTCTGCGAGACGACAAACGTCACGCCGGATACAGTAAAAGCAAATCCAGCCGGGCCGAACACAGTGGGCAAGACCCATTCGAGCTGCGTCGCGATATAGCCCAATACAGAGGCGCCGCACACCCCTTATGCTTCACAGACGAAGTAATGGAACATCAGTTCCCAGAAGGTTTCAAACCTGTAAATATTGAATCATACGACGGCACAACAGATCCCGCAGTATGGATTGAGGACTTCCTCCTCCACATCCACATGGCCCGCGGCGATGACTTACACGCCATCAAATACCTCCCACTAAAGCTCACAGGACCAGCGCGACATTGGCTTAACAGCTTGCCAGCGGACTCCATTAGCTGTTGGGAAGATCTGGAAGCCGCATTCCTCGACAACTTTCAGGGCACTTATGTGCGACCACCAGACGCCGATGATTTGAGCCACATAATTCAGCAGCCAGAAGAGTCGGCCAGGCAATTCTGGACTCGGTTCCTTACAAAGAAAAATCAAATCGTCGACTATCCGGATGCGGAGGCCTTAGCGGCTTTCAATCACAACATCCGAGACGAGTGGCTAGCCCGACACCTTGGTCAGGGAAAGCCGAAATCTATGGCAGCTCTCACGACGCTCATGACCCGCTTTTGTGCGGGAGAAGACAGCTGGCTGGCTCGCAGTAATAACATATCAAAGAACCATGGTACCTCAGATACCAAGGACGGCAATAGCAGGTCACGTCGCAACAATCATAAGCACCGCATTAACAGCAAAAATACTGAGGATACGGCAGTCAATGCCGGATTCAAAGGCTCTAAACCCGGTCAGCGAAAAAAGCCATTCAAACAAAGTACGCCGGGTCCGTCCAGCTTGGACCGTATACTCGATCGCTCGTGTCAAATACACGGCACCCCAGACAAGCCAGCCAATCACACCAACAGGGATTGTTGGGTGTTCAAGCAGGCCGGCAAGTTAATTGCCGAAAACAAGGACAAGGGGCCGCATAGCGATGACGAGGAGGAGCCCCGGCAGCCGCACACTGGAGGACAGAAGAGGTTTCCCCCGCAAGTGCAGACGGTGAACATGATATACACAACCCACATCCCCAAGAGGGAGCGGAAGTGTGCGCTCAGGGACGTATATGCGTTGAAGCCAGTGGCCCAAAGTTCAACCCTTGGTCCTCCTGTCCGATCACCTTTGATCGCAGGGACCACCCCACTAGTATCCGTCATGGCGGATTCGCCGCACTGGTCCTAGACCCAATCATCGATGGATTTCACCTCACTCGAGTCCTTATGGACGGCGGCAGCAGCCTGAACCTGCTTTATCAGGACACAATGCGCAAAATGGGTATAGACCCCTCAAGGATCAAACCCACAAAAACGACCTTTAAGGGCGTCATTCCAGGTGTAGAGGCCCATTGCACAGGCTCAATTACACTGGAAGTGGTCGTCGGATCCCTGGATAACTTCTAAAGCAAAGAGTTAATCTTCGATATAGTCCCGTTCCGCAGTGGTTATCACGCGCTGCTCGGGCGAACCGCATTTGCTAGATTCAATGCGGTACCGCATTATGCATACCTCAAGCTCAAGATGCCAGGACCTCGCAGAGTTATTACAGTCAATGGAAACCCAAAGCGCTCTCTCCGAACAGAGGAGCACACCGCAGCCCTCGCAGCAGAAACGCAAAGCAGCCTCTCAAGGAAATCAACCAGTTCGGTGCTGCACAGCCCGGACACCTTCAAGCGTGCTCAGGGCAATTGGCAAATAGACCGCCTGGCGTGATCTGAGCTCGCGTAACAATACGGCAGCCACCCTAATGCCAGCCCAGCAGCGAAACTCGTGCCGCGCGTACATAATTACGCATTAAAAATACCATGGGCACAGGTGGGGAGGGGGGCACAACTGTGGCACACCCCTAGACGCGGCCTAAACTGCACTAGGGGCTTCCCGTTCGGTTATTTTTCTTTTTCTTTCAGGACCTTAATCTCTGGAAACACTATCCGGCAGCACTATTGCCGAACACATGATGCAGCAACCAAGGAGGCAGACAGCTACGTTATACCACGGAATTCCCAGGTTGATTACAGTAACGAGTGAAATAACATCATTCCTCAGCTTGCCCTTGGAAGGGACATAGTCCTACTCTTTGCTTATCGCACTATCTATATCACTCTACTTTAACGCAATTTTTTAATAAACAATGGATGACATTACGACTATTATTGCATTCTTGTTATATATATGTGTGTGTTCATTAACGACGCCTTGCAACCGTACACTTTGGTACGGCCAATACACCAGGGGCTTACGTACCCCGCAATATGGTGTGAAAAGTCCGAACACTTTCACAAGTGCGGCACCCCGAACTTATAGTATATGCATTAGCTCCGAATCATGTCTTTGGTCAAATGTTGGGTTTGCCCGGCTCCTATGTTTTGGTACCTTACGTTCCGCTCTATCGGCTAAGGTAGCGCTAGGAGAACTACTGCGATTGTGCCCCGGTTCTGCTGGGTTCAGCACCTCAGTAGAGAAAGCTAAAACTGACTGTCATGATAAGGCGAGAGACTGGTTGCTGTTCAGCGAGGTTTTCAAGTCCCTAAAGACTTATGCTGCTTAGAGCGAGGGGCCGGCCCTGTCCGGCTTAAAGGCGTGTATCGTGCCCCGAATTTGGCCTTCCGAATACCAGGGGCTTCGCCGAAATTTAAAATTATAACATTCTATGTCTAAGTGAGAGTGATAAAGCATCATTAGTCCGGTTGCCTTGTTCGCTGTCCTGAGCACCTCCCTCGAAGGACCCAAACATGGGAACAAGAGTGCTCAGGTTTATGCCGACCACCCCAGCACTCGGGGCATGGGGGCAGAAGCCGAGGACTAGCCATCTCTCAGATTCGATAAACAGCCAAATAGAAGGTAATATTTTAAATTCCAACAAGCGTTGCATAGCGCATATGAAACAAGTTTTCATACATACAGGATAAAACGAGCAAGTCTCATTCAAATATTACATCTTTTGAACACTCGTCCGCGATGAGACGGGCACCCGGCAGAACACCCTTGTAGTACATCTTGGGGTGGCGGTGCTCCTTGCCCTCTAGTGGCCCCTCCTTGATCAGCTTCACTGCGTCTAGCTTGACCCACTGCAATTTCACACGGGCGAAAGCCCGGCGTGCACCTTCAATGCAGACAGATCGCTTGACGACCTCCAGCCGCGGGCAGGCATCCACAAGCCGCCTCACCAGGCCGAAGAAGCTGTTCGGAAGGGCGTCGCCAGGCCACAGCCGGACTATAAAGCTCTTCATGGCCTGATCGGCCGCCTTATGTAGTTCGACCATCTGCTTCAGCTGGTCGCTCATTGGCACCGGATGTTCGGCCTCAGCATACTGAGACCAGAACAACTTCTCCGTCGAGCTTCCGTCCTCGGCTTCGTAAAATTGTGTGGCATCGGACACACTGCGGGGCAGATCTGCGAATGCTCCTGGAGAGCTCCGGATTTGGGTAAGTAATCGGTAATTTACTTTTACATGCTTGCTTTGCATATAGAAAGCCTTACCCGCCGCTATCTTCTTCATCGTGTCAATCTCTTGGAGGGCCTTTTGGGCTTCGGCCTTGGCACTTTTTGCACTCTCGAGGGCCGCGGCAAGCTCAGACTCCCGCGTCTTGGAGTCAAGCTCCAACGCCTCGTGCTTTGCCACAAGAGACCTAGAGCTCTTGCTGCACCTCGCCCACCCGAGCCTCATGCTTCTCTCGCTCGGTGCGCTCCTTGGCTGCTGTATCTTCGGCCTTGGTTAGCGCTTGCTTCAGGGTCGCCACCTCGTTCGTGGCCCCTGGCAAACATACGATGCTCCTGTCATTTTGCAATCGCGTCCTCTTTTATATATATACATAAGATAGGGTATTACTTACCCTTGTTCTCCTCGAGCTGCCTCTTGGCAAGGCCGAGCTCTTTCCTGGACCCCTCGGGGTCCTGCTTCAGTACGGCAACCTCCGCAGTTAGTGCGGCGGACGCCAGCAGCGAAGCCTGCATATGCATATTGACATACTTATATTAGACTCCTGCGATATTATTTGATCCTCTATTCGGCTTTTCTTTGTGAACACCGAACAAAGCATCGGGGGCTACTGTCTATGCGGTAATATTTCTACTACATTTTAAAACACTTACCTCGAAGCCTGTTAGAAGGCTGGCACAGGCTTCAGTCAATCCGCTCTTGGCGGACTGAACCTTCTGGATCACCGCACTCATGATAGTGCGGTGCTCCTCGTTGACGGAAGCGCTGCGAAGCGCTTCTAGCAGATAGTCCGACGCCTCTGGATGGATAGAGGTCACCAGCATAGGCGTCTTGCCCCTCTTAGAAGGAGGCCGCCTGCCCGAGCCTGGAACCGCTGGAGGTTCCGGCGCGGTGTTCGGCTGAGGGCCGAACTCGGAGCTCTCAGGGGCCCCGTCCCCTCGGCTCCCGAAGTCCGGAAGGTCGCCTTGAGGCGCCTCCGGGACTGTCTCCCCTCGATCCGGTGCCTCTTGAGACAATACCTCGGCGTCGTCGACAGGATGAGGGGAGGTGGCGGTCGGGACTGGATCGCTATCCATGTCCGACAAGCCCAAGGAGCCGTCCGATGATACATCGATACTGGCTCGTGGCGGCCTGCATAATTGCGTTCGGCGTTAGGGAAAGCAGTGCGACAAAGGAATCCTATGAGTTACTCTGGTATCCGAATGCTTACGATCTCCCCGGGGGCTTGACCCTGGGTAACCACTCGTCTTCGCCTTCGTCGGCGGCGGTGGAACCGTCCGGAAGGAGAGTCCTTCCCTTCTTGGACCCTCCGGCCTCCCCGGTTGGGGCGGCCTTCCTTTTCTTGTCTCCCCCAGTCGGTGGGGGAGCATCTTCTTCTTCTTCCTCGTCTTCGAGGGAAGAGTGCGCCACAGAGTCATCGGACGGTGAGTCCAACGACGTCTGGCGTCTGGAACTCTTTTGGGTTCCCTTGGCCTTCTTGGTCTTTTCCGGCACCGTATAAGGGGCCGTAGTCAACATCTTTGCTAGAAGAGCGTCTGCGGGGCCTTCGGGCAAAGGAGTCGGACAGTCGATCTGTCCAGCCATCTTTTGCCAGTCCTCTCAAAGGTACGGGAGTTTAGATCCCGCATAGAGTCAATCTATATGAAAAATAAGTATCCTGTGAAAGGTAAAGCAACTTACCGCACTGGCTTGGCGCTTCGCGCTGAATCCGTGATCCTCAGTAATAGGCGGGGGGGGGGGGGCTCGGCACTTTTGAACAGCACCCTCCAGGCGTCTTCATGAGTCGTGTCGAAGAGCCTGTTCAGAGTTCGATGCTGCGCCGGATTGAACTCCCACAAGTTAAACTCCCGTTATTGGCACGGGAGTATCCGGCGGATGAGCATAACTTGGACTATGTTTACAAGCTTGAGCTTCTTGTCCACCATGTTTTGAATACATGTTTGGAGTCCGGTTAGCTCTTTCGAACTACCCCAGGACAGGCCCTTCTCTTTCTAGGAGGTGAGCCGCGTGGGGATGCCAGATCGGAACTCGGGGGCCGCTGCCCATGCAGGGTCGCGCGGCTCAGTGATATAGAACCACCCCGATTACCACCCCTTTATGGTTTCCACAAAGGAGCCCTCGAGCCATGTTACATTGGGCATCTTGCCCACCTTGGCGCCTCCGCACTCCGCCTGGCGGCCGCCCACCACCTTCGGCTTGACATTGAAGGTCTTCAGCCATAAGCCAAAGTGGGGCTTGATGCGGAGGAAGGCCTCGCACACGACGATAAACGCCAAGATGTTGAGGATGAAGTTCGGGGCCAGATCGTGGAAATCCAGGCCGTAATAAAACATGAGCCCCCGGACGAAGGGATGGAGAGGGAATCCCAGTACGCGGAGGAAATGGGTGAGGAATACTACCCTCTCATGGGGCCTGGGGGTGGGGATGAGCTGCCCCTCATCTAGGAGCCGGTGCGCGATGTCGTCGGGCAGGTATCTGGCTCTCCTTAGTTTCTTGATGTCTCCCTCCGTGACGGAGGAGACCATCCACCTGCCTCCCGCTCCGGACATGATTGGAGAACGTCGAGGTGGGAGGTGCGGACTTGGGCGCTAGAGCTCAAGTGTGCGAAAACGGATGAACAAAGGAGGAAGAGGGCGTGGATAGAAAGGTGAATCCTCATCCCTTTATATGGGCGGACGAAGCTAAGCGTCCCCACTTGCCCGGTAAAACTCGCTTATCCCCCAAGCGCCACAATTGATTGTGCGGTTGGGTTACCCATGCCCGTATTGATGAGAATCCCGTAATAAGGGGACACGATCTCTGCTTTGACAGGACGTGTCGAAAAACTGCCTTGCGTTATGTGCGGGGCTGGTTAAAGGGAACGGTTTGAATAATCACCGGGCCATGACATAACGTCATGCTGCCAAAACAAGTCAGCAAATTGAATTTGCGAAAATATTATTCTCTCTACGGTGGTACGTGGAACTTATTTTGCAGGGTCGGACACTATCCTCGTTTTCAAGTTCTTCTGTGATGTATTCGGAGAAGGAACCCACCTTGCAATGCCGAAGACAATACTGCGTGCCGGACTCATTGTCATTGAAGCCTGGTTCAGGGGCTACTGAGGGAGTCCTGGATTAGGGGGTCTCCGGACAGCCGGACTATCTCCATTGGCCGGACTGTTAGACTATGAACATACAAGATTGAAGACTTCGTCTCGTGTCCGGATGGGACTCTACTTGGCGTGGAAGGCAAGCTAGGCAATATGGATATGGATATCTCCTCCTTTGTAACCGACCTTGTGTAACCCTAACCCTCTCCAGTGTCTATATAAACCGAAGGGTTTTAGTCCGTAGGACAACAACCATAACATACAATCATACCATAGGCTAGCTTCTAGGGTTTAGCCTCTCTGATCTCGTGGTAGATCTACTCTTGTACTACCCATATCATCAATATCAATCAAGCAGGACGTAGGGTTTTACCTCCATCAAGAGGGCCCGAACCTGGGTAAAACATCGTGTCCCCTGCCTCCTATTACCATCCGGCCTAGACGCACAGTTCGGGACCCCCTACCCGAGATCCGCCGGTTTCAACACCGACAGACACCTCGCCCTTGTCTTCTGGAGTTACAATAAGTGAAGAAGGTTGGCAGAGTCTCTTGATGGTGAAAGGAGGGAGGCCGGTCGACTAACCAGGAGTCAGGATGTCTTTGCAGTAGAACTAGGTTGACTGCCATCCTCTGACTGACTCGGGAAGGGTCATGGAAGGAAAAGTGCTTCTACCCCTAGTTTGAATCCCTAAACCCCCGCACATCTAGATCATGTGCATCTTTTCGTCAGTCGGATTTGCTTTCTTCATCGTTTGAGAACGGCAAGTGAAGATGTGTTTGAAAAGACCCCAGTGTGGTTGATAGCCCAGGAAGTTTTCGCACAATGAGATGTACGTAGCAAGATACATAATTGTGTTTGGGGGAAATGGTGAATCTGAGCACCGAAAAAGTTCAAGAAACCCCGAAAGAATGGATTCGGGGGAAGGGAAAAACCTCAGTCTACATGGGTGGTGAGGAGGACATGCTCACCCTCGCACGGCTGGGGCTCAGATTCCCCCTCCGGCAGCCTCCAAGATCCGTCAACAATCATGCCATCCGCGGCGAGCCTCTCGTCCTCCTGCTCGACGGTGGAGCGGATCTAGTCCCCCTGGATCCAACCAGGCGGCAGACCGGACCACGACAACGACCCCCGAGCTGTCTTCTTGCCTTTGGCCGCCGCTGTCACCTTCTTCATGTGCTCCAGGCCCGCCGTCTTGTCCTTCGCCATGGCGGCGGAGTGCATGTTGACTGGGGGGAAGCGTTGAGAGTAGAGGGGAGCACGAGGGAGAATGGAATGCACAGTGTCACGCATTGTCCTCGATGCCTTTTGTGGGACCCCTTTCGAGTGGCTGACCCATGGCCCCGAGAAATCCTACCACATCCCGCAACAGATGCTCGCTCAATACGTGGAGAAAAAGGCCGCATGGAAATTGAGGCGCCTCTGTCTATCTGTTCCGCTTACTACGCCACGCTCTGTCCCGCGCGCTTCTCCAAAATTACGAATCCCGTGAGATCCGGGAACCGCAAAGCAATCAATCGCGCCAAAGATTTCACACTCTAATTTGCTCAAAGATTTACGACGTAATTCACTCGACGACCTCAGAATCGATCAAGGCGATGGATGCAAGGTTGAAGTTCCAGTAGGATTTCCAGACTCCGATGAAATGCCTCCGAAGCATGGAATCAGGTTGGAACCAACTTCAACCCTTCTTTACTCGGATCTCAGTCCATTCGGGGGCTAATGATGATGACATGTGCCTAGGGTAGGATCATAGGCCTGACCTAGACGCCTTACCCAAGGACACTGCCCTAGAGTCAAAGATATTCAAAGTACAACAGAAGATACCGAGTGAAATCACCTTGGAGTGCAATCCACTCGACCAACTATTCCACTCGGATACCCTAATTCCACTCGACCAAGATAGAGTCACTCGACCATATGAAGAATCACTCGGAGTATAGAAGATCTAAAGCCACCCCAGGATGGCAACGGTCAAGCGTTCACTCCGTAGTCTTAAAGGTCATTAATAGTCATTTATAGCACGCGTTACCAGTAACGCCCCTGTCTTAACTTACATTGAACCCAGTGTAACTGAGGGCTGGAGGGGTCTGCCGCACTCTATATAAGCCACCCTCCTTCTCTGGCACAAGGGTTCACACCCACTGGTGCACGTCGGTCCTAAATAAACGGGTTTTTACCCCTTTCCGTGACAGCATTTGGAACCGTCGCCAAGTGAGTGTGTGCGATAGGGTATCCTTCCCACACGACCCAGAAATAGTCGGGGATAGGCCCTCCTGGGACCCAGGCTAGGGCCTTGTGCGATCGGGTGAGGCATCGAAACCCAATCATTTCCGTAGGTATGCACATCCCACATGGTGAATCCCAAAAATCATTTCCATAGGTATGTACATCCCACATGGTGAATCCCAGATATCATTTCCGTAGGTATGTACATCCCACACGGTGAATCCCATAAATCATTTCCGTATGTATGTACATCCCACACGGTAATCCGAGAAAATCATTTCCGTAGGTATGTACAACCCACACGGTGAATCTCAGAAAAACATTTCCGTTCGTATGTATATCACACACGATCAATCCAAGGAATATGTTTCCATTCTTATGTACATCCCACACAGTCAATCCAGGGAAAACGTTTCTGTTCGGACGTAAATCCCACATAGTTTTATGTGTAGGCTCGTGTGTGAAAGTTGTAACTAACATGGTCTTCCTTGGTTGATTGTTTGCTTTTATCAACTATATCACACACGATTTGATGAAGAAAAATGTGTGGCTTGGGCTATCCATCGCAACCGCTTTTACTGCTAGAACCATTTGCAAAGGTCCATGACACATTTTGCAGGTTTATTAGTTTACAATTAATAATTCCAGTATTACGCAAATTCACATTTCATATGGAATAGCTGTTTGCTAATTTCATATCAGGCACAGAAATATATTATAACATCACAGTATGGTAGCTAGATGAAAACAACACGGTACAACATATAGCTAGTTCAACTTCATAAGAACAATATATTCATTTCCCTAACCGAGATCATCCAAGCTCGTCTTATCCACCTCTGCTTTCAGTTCAGTAAGAACCCGTTTTGCACGGGCCAACTGGGAAAGTCCCTCTTCCTTTGCCAACACCATCTTAGCAAAGTCTTTTTAAAAAAAATCCGAGCTCATTCTCCACCTTCAACTTTTTATCCCGCATCTTGAAATATGCTTCAGCGTTGACAAGACTTTCTCTAAGCCTAGCTGTGTTCACTTCCTCATACATGCTCCAGAGCTTTGTTAGGCACATCTTCAAAGATTGTGGCCACTCTTGATCAACCCACTCCAAGTAAGAACACTTCCGTTCATCCTATAATATTTAAAACTAGACCAGTAACAATTGTAGGGGAAATGGGTTTATAGCAACATATAAAATCACCAATGCTTATTTTGAAAAACAGAAGAAACATGTTAATTATGACATATCTTCTCAAAAAGATCAATGTGCAAATGAAATAATTGGTACTGAGACAACAACCAAATTCTGGAACATCAGAAGCTATAATTAACTACAACGACGCTACAAGTTCTTACTCATGTACAATAAATAACAAATTGAACATTTTATGAGGAAGGTAAATATAACTGCAACAGCATAGTGGATGACAGCAAATTGATACTAACAGGTGTGTACATGCACAAATTTAGTAACATAGAACTAATACACTAAGGACGTCCACTATGTATGCCAAAACTGGTGTAAAGACAACTGTTGCTACATCTCGCACCGGTGCCCTGAACTGGCGAGCTGATGCAGCGGAAAAAATCAGGGACCCGGACTCCGGAGCACGTAGTTGCTCCGATGCCCAATTCCTTTGTGCCATAAAGATTTAGTATTTTACTACTTGGCTTCTCGGATGTGTGGACCAAAGTTGGCTGCACAAACTGCTGAAGCGGTGCCAAATAATTTTCTAATGGCACCGCTGATGAGAGGCAACAATTTAAGATACCAGGTACAAACTGTGACACTGTCTTAGGATGCGTTTGGTTGAAGGTGTGGTATGAATGGGTTGGGATCGTGACAGTGTCTGAATCACATCTAACAAATGATTTGTAAAAATGGAAGAGGTTCTAACCTTCTCTACACATGCCAGAAACTTCATCCCAGTGTCCACAGAATCAAACGCAAGTAGCTTCACGCATGGAGATTGATGGTGACAATGAGCAGATAGATCTTCAGCCACCCCGCTCCATTCGTTGCTACTGATGGTCTTAGGGAGCTACAAGAGAAATAAATGACTCAAATCGACCTCCGGGTAAAAATCCTTCATTCCAAGTCATAGCCCGAGAGAAAGAAGAGAGGCATACCCGGGTGGTGAAGGAGTAGTCGCCGGAGGAGGCACCGCTGGAGATGTCTTTGAAGAAGACCATGGCGACCCCGGCGGTAGGATGCGAGACAGCAAGAGCGAGGAAGCGGCTATAGCTTAGCAAGGAAGGTAGGAAGGAGGAAACGGGGGTAATGTGACTTGTGGTCGGGGAGAAAAGGGTGTGGGGAAGGGGGCAGGGGCGGGGGTAGATATTTTGGTGGTAGGCCAAAATTTTGGAAATGTGGAGGGAAACTTTGCGTGCGGTGCCACCGGACCATGCACTTTGAATGATTGTGTGCATCGCAAACGATTCTTCTGCTTTACGCACATGGGATGAGTTTGATAATTCAAATTTTGGTGGAAATTTCCCCGGGTATGTCATTGCATACTTTAACATCGCTTGTGAATTTGGGCACACAAAAGAGCGGACAGCAGAGAGACCACACTTACTGAATCGAGCAATTTTAGTAATTACACAGAGCCAGTTGACCTAAACATTGCTCTAACAAAATACTAGCATTAAAAACAAAGCCTAAGTACGCATAATTAAAAATCCGCCGCCGCGCCGGCCTATGCATCACCGGTGTGTGATGAGATGTCAAGGACTTGTCCTGGCGACATGCCACCGTTGTTGGACTCCGCGTCACCCTGCAGAAGTTGACCGCGTCCTCGTTCTTGTCATCAGTGCCGCCCTCAAGGTTGTAGTACTCATAGTAGTGGCTGCGCCAGAGCTCGCGTTGGGACTCCACCGCCGATTCCTCGACGGACAGACTCTTCTCTACCTTGACCTCGGCTACGCGCAACTCCTCCTCCCGGCGCTCCTCGATCTCCGCCGCCTCCTGCATCTCTAGCTCCCGCTCGGCGACCTCATGAGGAAGCAGGTGCTACATGGCCAGCACCGCCTTTTTAGACGTGGGTTGCATGCTGGAGTCCGAGGTGGCCTGGAATATCTTGGCGTGTGCATCCTCGATCTTGGCGTGGATGGCCTCGACCCGGGCCAGGGCGACATCAGTGGCATGGATGACAGCTCGAGCCCTCTCAGCGTTTGCAGCTGCCGTCGCAGCAGCAGCTGCAAGCGTCTCGGCTGATGCAGCTGCCCTATCGGCTACCACAGACGCCCTCTCGGCGGAAGCGGCCGCACTCAATGCGGATGCGACGGCGCTCTCGGTGTAGGCGGTCGCGCACTCTGCACAGGCAGCGGCGCTCGGGGGGTGTCGGTGTCAAAACCGGCGGATCTCGGGTAGGGGGTCCCGAACTGTGCGTCTAAGGCGGATGGTAACAAGAAGCAGGGGACACGATGTTTACCCAGGTTCGGTCCCTCTTGATGGAGGTAATACCCTACGTCCTGCTTGATTGTTCTTGATAATATGAGTAGTACAAGAGTTGATCTACCACGAGATCAAAGAGGCTAAACCTTAGAAGCTAGGCTACGGTATGATTGTATGTTATCCTACGGACTAAAACCCTCCGGTTTATATAGACACTGGAGGGGGCTAGGGTTACACAAGGTCGGTTACAAAGGAGGGGATATAGATATCTGTATTGCCTAGCTTGCCCTCCACGCCAAGTAGAGTCCCATCCGGACATGGGACGAAGTCTTCAATCTTGTATCTTCATAGTCAACAGTCCGGCCAAAGGATATAGTCCGGCTATCCGGAGACCCCCTAATCCAGGACTCCCTTAGTAGCCCCTGAACCAGGCTTCAATGACGATGAGTCCGGCGCGTAGTGTTGTGTTCGGCATTGCAAGGCGGGTTCCTCCTTCGCATACACCATGGAAGAGTTTTGAATACAAGGATAGTGTCCGGCCCCGCAAAATAAGTTCCACATACCACTATAGAGAGAATAATATTTCCACAAATCTAATCTGCTGACATGTTTTGGCAGCATGACATCATGCCATGGCCCGGTCATTATTCGAACCGTTTTTCTGAGCTAGCTCCGCACATAACGCGAGGCAGTTTTCTTGACACGTCTTGTCAAAGCAGAGATCGTGTCCCCCTTATCACGGGATTCTCATCAATACAGACGTGGGTAACCCAACTGTGCCTGTTGGTAGGACTCCTAGATCTTAGGCAAGTCCCGAACGGCCACGAGGAGGATGCTTGATATTCACCCTCTTTATAAAGGGGACAAGGATTTTTCTTTTTTCCCTCTTGTGCTTAATCGAATCCTTCCCCCGCCTCGAGTTCTAACACCCAAAGCTCAGGTCAGGTGCTTCATACCTTCAACTATGTCCGGATCCAACCTTCAAGGTCGGTGGATGCCTTCCTCCGTCACAGAGGAGGACATCAAGAAGTTGAGGGAGGCAAGATATCTGAACGCCGAAATTTCGCATCGGCTGCCTGCCCGAGGGCAGGTCGTCCCTACTCCCGAACCCAACGAGAGCGTCGTGTTTGTCTCCCACTTCCTCCGAGGACTAGGCCTCGCTCTGGATCCCTTTGTTAGGGGTCTTATGTTCTATTATGGGCTAGATTTTCATGATCTGGCCCCGGATTCCCTTCTTCACATCTCGTCATTTATTGTCATATGTGAGGCCTTCCTCCGCATTACCCCTCACTTCGGCCTGTGGCTCAAGACCTTCAATGTGAAGCCGAAGATGATCGAGGGGCGGCACGCAACGTGCGGAGGCGCTTTAATAAGCAAAATTGCTGATACTCCATGGCCTGAGGGTTCCTTCCGAGAGGTGTCCGGATTGTGGCAGCGGGAGTGGTTTTACATCACGGCTCCCCGAAGTGCCAAGTGGGTAGCTGCCCCCACCTTTCGCTCGGGGCCCCCACCACAACTGATGTCATGGATCAGCAGGGGGCTGAGCTGGGGTCCATCCAAGGATGTTCCAATACTGCAAAGCCGTATCCGAGATCTCTTTGAGAGAGATTTCAGTCTGGTTATGGTAATGCAAGTTATCCTAGTTCATCGAGTCCAGCCTTGCAAACGTCGGCCCCTCCACATGTGGGAATTCAACCCGGAAGGACCGCGAGCTATTCAACATTTCCTCGGCATGACGCACGAAGAGATGTACAAATCGTTCTTCGGACCCCAAATAGAGTGTCCGAACACCACTGAGGACGTGGGCCTGAGCTGCAACCGCCCCGCTGCCCAAGTAAGTAATCCCGTGCCGAACCTGCTGTCCTTTTACTTATTATGGCATCATTCTAAAGAGCCGCTCTTTGACCAGGACTGGATAACAAAGGCGATGATGATCAGGTGTTCGGCCCCCCTTCCTGATGGCTTGGGCAATCCAGTACTGGACAAGATGCTCGAGCCGGCACCTTATCCAGTGCCCTCAAAGGAAGATGATGGGGGGAGTATAGAGGGTGAAAGCGGGCCTAACTGGCTACTTTTTCCAACCACGGGGATGAGCGCCTCCGCGAGGGACGACAACTGAAGGGAAGAAGCTGACATTCTCACTCCCCGGGGAAGGAAGAGGACTACCTCCGAAGATCCAGAAACTAAGATTTCCAAACGGGAGAAGAAATCTTCATCAGAGGATCCTGCCTCGGAGGGTATTCTTGCCGCACAATGTCTGCGCGGGGATCAACGCTCTACCAAGGTGTAAGTAGTTGAAAAGTTCTTAATAGTGGAAATATCCTACCTTACTTCCGAAGACAATAACCAGTGCTTATAAATTGTAGTCCGGATCGTAGCCCGTCTCGGCAGAGTTTGTCTTCGGGGGATCTTCTTCCGGAGATGATGGAGAGCGAAACGCCTCCCCCCGACACCCCACCTCATGAAGCGGGCGACCTTGAAGTGTCGTCGCGAAGGGTATCTCCGGATCCACTAAGGCCAGAGGATAACCCTTTGGCTACCTGGGATCCCCAGTATCCGGCTCCTAAGGAGAGCGACAGCAAGGGTCCGAACATTATGCGGTCGGACGTGCTGAAGGATCTTCTGGGGCAAGCGGCCATCTCGGAAGCGCATGATACGCTAATGGGTACGGTAATTGAAAGGATTTAATCCGCTGAAAGCGGTTTGCATGAAGCCTTTATGAGTCTGTTGAAAGGCTTCGAGGTACGTGAAATAGTGTATGTTTTTGATAGTACCCATACGTTAGGTTTGCCATATGCAGATAGTAGCCCCTGAAACTCCGGTTGTCGTTGAAAACGGCGGCAAACAGAGGATCATAGTCCCAGGTAATAACCATACCGCATTGATGTGCAGGTGGCTGAAGCTCCGGTGGCTAGCCGGACTGATGGGTTTGCCGAGATAAAGCGGCAACTGGATGCGGCGGATGCCGACATCGTGCTTGTCAACAAGCGGCTTGACGAGGCACAGGGTAAGTGATTTTTCCGGTGATCAACACATAGTAAGAGGAGCGTCATGCCAGTATCTTTAATATGTTGTGATTGCAGATGGAGCTGCCATTGTGGAGACCCTTTGGGCGGAGCTTGCCCGAGCCAAGGAGCAAGCAAGGAGTAGCAATGCGGCCGCTCTAAAGGCGGCCGAAGAGTTAAGGGCCGAACAGGACGCACATTGCGAGAGCAAGGAAAAAATAGCCAAGATGGCTGTAGAGTTAAAAGATGCCGCTGACCATTACCGGCTTCTTGAAGAAGAAAACCAGGCAAAGGCGACGGACCTGGAGAAGGCCCTGGTGGCTGCCAAGGAAGCCCGCTCCAAAATTAGAGCGACGAAGGAGGAGCTGAATCGAGCTGCAGATATCGTTTCTGGGAAGCCCTTCTTGCTGCGGACTAAGTTGGGAGATCTGAAGTATGCACCTCTGGACCGGCTATGGAGTTCTACGGACGCCTACATGGATTTGGCTGCAAGTGTTGCTGATGCGGCAGAGTACTTCAAGGATCAGAAAGATCAAGAAGTGGAAAAACTGTTCTGGTCACAGTTTCATGCTCCAGTCCATCCGCTGCTGTTGAATGAGCAAATGGCCGAGTGGGCCGAGCTCCATAGGTTGTCCGGACTTGCCATGAGGTCCGTTGTGGACCACCTGTGGCCAAGAGGGCCAAGGCCGAATAGCTACTTTAGTTTAGTGCAACAATTCCTTGGCATTGTGCCACGCATCGATGCTATAAAGAGATCGGCGTGCATAGAGGGTTCGTGGATGGACTTTGCCCGTGTCAAGACATACTGGGCGGAGATGGAGGCCACCACCGTTGCGACACAGGGTTCGGCCGTTGGCCGAGTGGCTGCCGAGCACTACTTTGAAGAAGTCCTTGAAGGCGCTCGTTCGATAGAGGCTCAGTGCTCGAAGAATATTATGTTCTAGTGACATGTATTCCCATTGTAAAAACAATGTTTTATTGAATTATCAAGGCTGTATTTATACTTTTTCCTGATAGTACTATGATGCCTCCTGTGCGGCCGTTTATGTATATATGTATATTACCTGAAAGTTTGCAGTCGTCGGCTTCCGCCCCCACGCATATAATGCGGGGTGTTCGCAAAAAATGCATATCCATACTTGATCCAACGTCTTGGTCCGTTAAGGAGGTGATAGCACAGCGAACGAGGCAATCAGACTATATTGCTTTAACACTTTCACTTAGCTATAGGAGTTTGACAGTGGGGCTACTATATAGCCCCTGGTACTTCTGCACTCGTCCAAATACGGGGCACGTACGTACATGACCGGGAAACGGCCCTTCGTTAATGCGGAGGAATCCCAAAGATTCTGTTGAGTCATTGAGTGGTTGACCAGTCTCTCGCTATATCATGACAGTCAGTTTTCGGCTTTCTCTACTGAGGTGCTCGCCCGGATGAACCAGGGCACAATCGTAGTAGTTCTCCCAGTGCTACCTTGGCCGATATAACGGAACGTAAGGTACCAAAACATGGGAGCCGGGCAAACCCAACATTTGACAAAAGACATGACTCGGAGCTGATGCATATAGGTCCAAACTCGCGACGCCGAACACTCCCTAAGGTGTTCGGTCTTTATAACATGTACCGGGCTAAACAATGCCCTCAATAAGAAACCCCATGTGTCCAGGTACGTGCGAAATCCTGGCGTGGCCACATGCCAATAACGCCAGCATCCCTCTCGGTTGAGTGGAGTATCCGGAGGATGTGAGCAACAAGAGACATTAAAAAAGGTTTACACAGGGTCTTAATCTAAAAAGAAACCTTTGGGCGGGTCCCTGCTGCATGTCTGCGACTGTGTTGCCGTTTAGCCGTGTCCTGGACGGGTGTAGCACAATTGTCATTTGTAAAAGGAAAGAACTTGGGTGAAATTTGCCATGCAAAAAAAAGAATTGGTTGCTATAAATGAACTATCAAAATTCAAGAGAAACCAAGGTGAGCTGGGCTGGCCCTGATTACACGCGGGAAGCCCCTGGTATCTTTTATGAGGGTTTGATCATCAAACCCATCTCATGTATATGTGATGGAACGCCGGACTCGTCTAACCGTGTCCGTGGTCTTGACGACCTCCCATTTTTTCTGGTTGGTGAGGCCGTCTAGTTTGCGGCTGTTAGAGCCGATGCATCCTCTTCCGTACGTAAAAAAACGTTCGGTATTTCCGCTAACTGAGATGATGCCACGTGGACCGGGCATTTTGAGCTTGGGAAAAGCATAATGCGGTATTGCGTTAAAACGAGCGAAAGCCGCCCTTCCGAGTAGTGCTTGATAATCACTTCGGAATGGAGCGATGTGAAAAGTTAACCTTTCGCTTCGGAAGTTATCGGGAGAACCGAATACCCTCTCTAGTAGTAGAGAACCCGTACAGCGGGCCTCTTGGCCTAGTATTACTCCCTTGAAGATAGTATTACTGTGGCTTATTTGTGTCGGGTCTATCCCCATTTTGCAGACTGTGTCCTGATATATCAGATTTAGATCACTGCCGCCGTCCATGAGGACTCTGTGAAATGGTACCCATTTATGATTGGGTCTAACACCAAGGCCGTCAGTCCTTCGCGCCGGATATTTGTATCGTGATCCCTACGATCAAAAGTGATCGGGAAGGCCAACCAGGGGTTGAACCTAGGGGTGTCGGGCTCTATGGTTCGTGTGCATCAGAGTGCATGCTTGCTTCTCCCCTTTGTCACATGGATCACGTTTACTGTTTTAACCTCTGGTGGGAACTTTTTCTGTCCTCTAGCGCTTTGCTGGCGTGGTTCATCCTCGTCTTCGCTTGGTGTCTCTTCCCCTTTGTGTTTTGTGTTTAGCTTACCGGCCTGCTTGAAGACCCAACATTCTCTGTGGGTATGATTTGCAGGTTTGTCTGGGGTGCCATGAATCTGACAGAGTTTGTCAAGAATTTTGTTTAGGCCAGATTGGCCTTCTCAGCTGCCTTTGAAAGGCTTTTTCCGCTGACCTGGTCGGGAGCCCCTGAACCCGGCATTTACCACCGTGTTATCTGGGCTGCCTTCTTTATTTCGATGATTGTTTTTGTTGCGTCGTGGTTTACCGTTGCCATCCCTGACTTCGGATGTGCTTGGGTCGTTGGTGCTGCTATGGGCCAACCAGCTGTCCTCGCCTGCACAAAAGCGGGTCATGAGGCTTGTTAGGGCTGCCATTGTTCTCGATTTTTCTTGGCCAAGGTGTCTGGCGAGCCATTCGTCTCGGACACTGTGTTTGAAAGCTGCTAAGGCTTCGGCGTCCCGACAGTCGACGATTTGGTTCTTCTTGGTGAGGAACCTGTTCCAAAGCTTTCGGGCGGACTCTCCAGACTGTTGGATTATATGACTTAAATCGTGTGCATCCAGAGGTCGGACATAAGTCCCTTGAAAATTAGCCCGAGAAGCGTCCTCAAGCTCCTCCCAACTTCCAATTGAGTTTTCGGGGAGGCTTTTCAGCCAGTGCCGAGCTGGCGCTTAAAGCTTGACGGGCAAGTATTTAATGGCATGGAGATCGTCTCCATGAGCCATATGAATATGGAGGATAAAGTCCTCTATCCAGACTCCAGGGTCTGTGGTCCCGTCGTACGCTTCTATGTTCACCGGTTTGAATCCCTCTAGGAATTCGTGATCCAGCACCTCATCAGTGAAACATAAGGGGTGTGCGGCACCCCTGTATTGGGATGTGCCATAGTGTTCGGACGGTTGTAGTATTCGGTTTTGGTTTTGTACCGGAGCGCGCTTCCTAGATCCATAGATGGATCTGGTCGCGCCGGATTTTTGGTGCAAGTTCTCACGTAGATCGTGTGTTGAATTATGCGCGACCTTGTTAGTCGCTCTATCGTGCTCACAAGGTGGTGGATCCGGCCGGTTGGCCATATCGTTCTTCGGCTGTGTGGGCTCTAAGGCCTCATCATCGAATTCCGGTAATAGCTTGCGCTTTGGATAGCTATTTGTGTGGTAATTTCCACCATACTTTGTTACTTTGTTCCACCTGTTGTTGAGCGTGTCTTGTGCGGCCTTAAGCCTTTGCTTCTGTTTCTTTAGGCTCCTCGCTATGGCAATAAGCCTTCTGTGGAGGTTCTCTTGCTCCAGGTGCGTTTCCGGGATGATGTGTGCATCTTCGTCTGAACTGTTTTCCTCCCCCAATGGGGTTTGATGAGGTTTATCCTTGGCATCATCGTGTTCGGACGTCGGATCCGTACTATGTTTGCAGTTTACATCTTGATCGTGATCTGCCACTGGGGTGGTGCATTTGGCGTTTCTTCCAGAGTCGAGTGGGCTATTATTTCCTCTTGCGCTGTTATCGCTGTTTTTGCTATGGCGGGACTTAGAGCAGCGCCACTGACGTTGGCGCTTGGGTTGCTTGGAGGGTGCATCCTCCGCTGTCTCTTCGCCATTGACCTCTCTGGGTGTATCCACCATGTATACGTCATGCGATGAAGTGGTGGTCCGTCGCCCTATGGGCGGTGGTTCCTGTTCGTCTCCTGCATCGTCGTCCATACAGTCAATGTCCATGGAGTCGAAGTCGAGCATGTCGGTTAAGTCGTCGACAGTGGCTACTAAGTGGGTGGTGGGTGGGCAGCGAATTTCTTTGTCGTCCGCATCCCATTCTAGCCGGACATAGGTCGGCCAAGGTTCTCCTAACAGGGAGAGAGACCTTAATGAATTTAACACATCTCTGAAAGGTGAGTGCTGAAAGATATCTGCGGAGTGAACTCCATGATCGGCGCCCAGTCAGATTCGACGGGCACAGATGTGAGCGGCTCGGAGTCCGTGGCCGGAGATGAATCCAATGGTTCGGCGACACGGCTCTCATAAGGGGTGAAGTCAGTATCCGGCTCTATCGCCACTGAGAGTGTGGCCTCCATGGCAGGGTCCATCCCTCCGCTCTCGGATGGCGCGACTTGCTCCAGATTGATAGCCAGAGTAGTTGCGGATGCGATCTCCCAAACATTGTCCAACGGCAGAGTTACTTCATGCTCGTCACGACTGTGTGATAACCCACAAGTATAGGGGATCGCAACAGTTTTCGAGGGTAGAGTATTCAACCCAAATTTATTGATTCGACACAAGGGGAGCCAAAGAATACTCTCAAGTATTAGCAGCTGAGTTGTCAATTCAACCACACCTAGAAACTTAATATCTGCAGCAAAGTGTTTAGTAGCAAAGTAATATGATAGTAGTGATAACGGTAGCAAAAGGTAACAGTAATAAAAGTAATGTTTTTGGTATTTTGTAGTGATGATAGCAATAGCAACGAAAAAGTAAATAAGCGGAGAACAATTTATGGAAAGCTCGTAGGCAATGAATCAGTGATGGAGAATTATGCCGGATGCGGTTCATCATGTAACAGTCATAACCTTGGGTGACACAGAACTAGCTCCAGTTCATTGATATAATGTAGGCATGTATTCCAAACATAGTCATACGTGCTTATGGAAAAGAACTTGCATGACATCTTTTGTCCTACCCTCCTGTGGCAGCGGGGTCCTTACGAAAACTAAGGGATATTAAGGCCTCCTTTTAATAGAGAACCGGAACAAAGCATTAACACATAGTGAATACATGAACTCCTCAAACTATGGTCATCACCAGTAAGTATCCCGATTATTGTCACTTCGGGGTTAACGAATCATAACACATAATAGGTGACTATAGACTTGCAAGATAGGATCAAGAACACTCATATATTGATGAAAACATAATAGGTTCAGATCTGAAATCATGGCACTCGGGCCCTAGTGACAAGCATTGAGCATAGCAAAGTCATAGCAACATGAAAATCTCAGAACATACTGGACACTAGGGATCAAACCCTAACAAAACTAACTCGATTACATGATAGATCCCATCCAACCCATCACCGTCCAGCAAGCCTACGATGGAATTACTCACGCACGGCGGTGAGCATCATGAAATTGGTGATGGAGGATGGTTGATGATGACGATGGTGACAGATTCCCCTCTCCTGATCCCCGGACAGACTCCAGATCAGCCCTCCCGAGAGGTTTTAGGGCTTGGTGGCGGCTCCGTATCGTAAAACGCGATGAATTATTATCTCTGATTTTTTTCTCATCGAAACTCAATATATGGAGCTGGAGTTGGAGTCGGAGATGCAACAGGGGGCCCACGAGGTAGGGGGCACTCCCTAGGGGGGCAGGCGCGCCCCCCACCCTCGTGGCAAGGTGGTGGGCCCCCTGGCCTCCATCTTTTGCAGGTGTTTTTCTTATTTTCTGAAAATTCGCTCCGTGAAGTTTTAGGTCATTCCGAGAACATTTGCTCCTGCACATAAATAACACCATGGTAATTCTGCTGAAAACAGCGTCAGTCCGGGTTAGTTCCATTCAAATCATGCAAGTTATAGTCCAAAACAAGGGCAAAAGTGTTTGGAAAAGTAGATACGTTGGAGACGTATCAACTCCCCCAAGCTTAAACCTTTGATTGTCCTCAAGCAATTCAGTTGACAAACTGAAGTGATAAAGAAAAAACTTTTACAAACTCTATTTGCTCTTGTTATTGTAAATATGTAAAGCCAGCATTCAAGTTTTCAGCAAAGATTATAACTAATCACATTCACAATAACGCATAGGTCTCAAGTTTACTCATATCAATAGCATAATCAACTAGCGAGCCATAATAATAAATCTTGGATGACAACACTTTCTCAAAACAATCATAATATGATATAACAGGATGGTATCTCGCTAGCTCTTTCTGAGACCGCAAAACATAAATGCAGAGCACCTTTAAAGACCAAGGACTGACTAGACATTGTAATTCATGGTAAAAGAGATCCAGTCAAGTCATACTCAATGTAGATTAACAATAATGAATGCAAATGACAGTGTTGCTCTCCAACTGGTGCTTTTTAATAAGAGGATGATGACTCAGCATAAAAGTAAATAGATAGGCTCTTCACAGAGGGAAGCAGAAATTTGTAGAGGTGCTAGAGCTCGGTTTTGAAACAGAGGTGAATAATATTTTGAGCGGCATACTTTCACTGTCAACATAACAACCGAGAGATGGCGATATCTTCCATGCTACACACATTATAGGCGGTTCCCAAACAGAATGGTAAAGTTTATACTCCCCCTTCCACCAACAAGCATCAATCCATGGCTTGCTCGAAACAACGAGTGCCTCCAACTAACAAGAGTCCCAGGGGGAGTTTTGTTTCCAATTATTTTGATTTAGTTTTCATAAAGCATGGGACTGGGCATCCCGGTGACCAGCCATTTATCTCGTGAGTGAGGAGCGGAGTCCACTTCTCTTGAGAATAACCTGCCTAACATGGAAGATACAGACAACCCTAGTTGATACATGAGCTATTCGAGCATACAAAACATGATATTTATTTGAAGGTTTAGAGTTTGGCACATGCAAATTTACTTGGAACGGAAGGTAGATACCGTATATAGGTAGGTATAGTGGACTCATGTGGAATAACTTTGGGGTTTAAGGGATTGGATGCACAAGCAGTATTCCCGCTTAGTACAAGTGAAGGCTAGCAAAAGACTGGGAAGCGACCAGCTAGAGAGCGACAACAGTCATGAACATGCATTAAAATTAATCAACACCGAATGCAAGCATGAGTAGGATATAATCCACCATGAACATAAATATCGTGAAGGCTATGTTGATTTTGTTTCAACTACATGCGTGAACATGTGCCAAGTCAAGTCACTTAAATCATTCAGAGGAGGATACCACCCTATCATACCACATCATAACTATCTCAATAGCATGTTGGCACGCAAGGTAAACCATTATAACTCATTGCTAATCAAGCATGGCACAAGAAACTATGATCTCTAGTTGTCATTGCAAACATGTTTATTCATAATAGGCTGAATAAAGAACGATGAACTAATCATATTTACAAAAACAAAAGAGGTCGAGTTCATACCAGCTTTTCTTATCTCAGCCAGTCCGTCATAAATCATCATAATTGCCTTTCACTTGCACGACCAAATAGTGTGAATAATAATAATAGTGCACGTGCATTGGACTAAGCTGGAATCTGCAAGCATTCAATAAACAGGAGAAGAAAAGGCAATATGGGCTCTTTTGTCAGATAAACAATAATGCATATAAGAGCCACTTCAACAATTTAATTATGGTCTTCTCCTATCGACCCCCAAAGAAAAGAAAAGAAATAAAACTATTTACACGGGAAAGCTCCCAACAAGCAAAAGAAGAACATGAAATATTTTTGGGTTTTCTTTTAATTACTACTGCAAGCATGGAAATTAAAACTAGCTAAAAGATACAACTAATTTTTTTTGGTTTTTCTTAAGGTTTATTAAACACACAAGAAGAAAGCATAAAAAGGAAAATAAACTAGCATGGATGATACAATGAAAAAGTATGAGCACCGACATCTAGC
This sequence comes from Triticum aestivum, assembly GCF_018294505.1. Lineage (NCBI taxonomy): Eukaryota > Viridiplantae > Streptophyta > Magnoliopsida > Poales > Poaceae > Triticum > Triticum aestivum. The sequence goes on from NC_057794.1 coordinate 324,952,261, forward strand.
AATGAGTGTGTGAACATAAATGTAATGTCGGTGGGAAATACGTACTCCCCCAAGCTTAGGCTTTTGGCCTAAGTTGGTCTATGGCCACGGTTGGCCTGGCGGATATCCATAATAGTAGCTGTGGTCGTACTGCGATGCAGCGGCTATCGCCTGCTGAGTTGCAGCGTGGCGACGAGCGGCCTCCTCCCTCCTCTCATACTCATCTGCCTCCTCTCTGGTAATAGAATATCTTCCTCTTGCCTGACAATCAAAGAAGGCAGGAGCAGGGAGAGTAATACGGACAGTGCGGCGTCTGTCATAGATTAGTCGATACTGGAGAGGTGATTCATTCCTCTCAACAAACTGGTGGTGAACCATAGCATTAAAATCTAGATAAGCAGGTGGTAATTCAATATCATCTTCGCGTATGTCTATACCAAGAAAATTAGCTATGCGGGTTGCATAAATTGCTCCAAAGAAATCTCCATTATATATATTAAGATGCAACCTACGTGCAACAATGGCTCCCAAATTATAAGATTGGTCTCCTAACACAGCACTCCTAAGAATACTGAGATCGGGGACACCCATGTGACATGCCTCATCTTTACCATTGATACATCTACCTATGAAGAGAGCAAAATAATGTATAGCAGGAAAGTGAATGCTCCCTATGGTAGCTTGTGTAATATCTCTAGATTCTCCCATAGTTATGCTAGCAAGAAAAATCTCTAAACTCAGATTTGCGAGGATCCCTTATACTACCCCATTGTGGAAGTTTGCATGCAGTGGTAAAATCCTCTACGTCCATAGTGTAAGATTTATCATAAAGATCAAACAGGACAGTTGGAGAATTACGTGAAGTTGAAAATTCAAACCTCCTCACAAAGGAACTAGTGAGATTGTGATACTGGCTGCACTTCTCTTCCTCGAAGCTCACAAGATCAGCGTTACGCAAATACACGTTAAATTCTTCTTTAATTCTTGCTCGATCCAGAAAGTTCTCAGAAGGCCATTCACAAGGATGCACTAGAGCGTTTCTTGGTGGCTCTTCGTCAGCATCATGCATTGCAAGCCTGTGTCCTTGCTTCCTTGAGGAACCTCCTTGGAACATTTTCCTAAGCATTTTTCTTCCTCTAAAAAAATTCTGAAAATTTTTAGTAACTTCAAAATAAAAGTAAACCAAACTCAATAATATTGATAGCAACTACTCCTACAAGTGCCTAGGGCCTATATCATGCATCAAAACTACTTTTGACCATATAAATTTGATGTGCAAGCTCAAGAACAGGGTCACCTAAGCAGCAAAAATTTGCAATGAATAAAGCACTAGAACAAAAACTAATTGGACCAATGGAGGAGTCACATACCAAGGAACAATCTCCCCAAGTAGTTTTGTGAGAGGTGCTTTGAGCAAGGAGGTCGAAAATGGCAGCAAGATCAGCTAGAACTCGTGCTTGAGCTAGATATTCGTGTTTGTGGGAGGAAGATGAAGTGTGTGGGTGCAGGAATAAGTGGAGGAGGGCCACCGTGGGCCCACGAGGCAGGGGCGTGCCCTAGAGGGGTGGGCACGCCCTCCACCCTCGTGGGCAGGTGGTGATGGGTTTCGTAGTAATTTCAAAAAATTTCCTACGCTCACGCAAGATCATAGTGATGCATAGCAACGAGAGGGGAGAGTATGATCTACGTACCCTTGTAGATCAACAAAGGAAGCGTTTGGTTGATGTAGTCATACGTCTCCACGGCCCGACCGATCAAGCACCGAAACTACGGCACCTCCGAGTTCTAGCACACGTTCAGCTCGATGATGATCCCCGGACTCCGATCCAGCAAAGTGTCGGGGAAGAGTTCCGTCAGCATGACGGCGTGGTGACGATCTTGATGTACTACTGCAGCAGGGCTTCGCCTAAGCACCGCTACAATATTATCGAGGACTATGGTGGAAGGGGGCACCGCACACGGCTAAGAATATGATCACGTGGATCAACTTGTGTTTCTCTGGGGTGCCCCTGCCTTTGTATATAAAGGCTCAAGGGGGGGGGTGCGGCCGGCCTAGGAGAGGCGTGCCAGGAGGAGTCCTACTCCCTCTGGGAGTAGGATCCCCCCCCAATCCTAGTTGGAATAGGATTCGCGGAGGGGGGAAAAGAGAGAGGGGGGCCGGCCCCCTCTCCTTGTCCTATTTGGACCAAGGGAGGGGAGGGGCGCGCGGCCCATCTTGGGCTGCCCCTTTCTCTTTTCCACTAAGGCCCACTTAGGCCCATATAGCTCCCGGGGGGTTTCGGTAACCTCCCGGTACTCCGGTGAAATCCCGATTTCACCCGGAACACTTCCGATATCCAAACATAGGCTTCCAATATATCAATCTTTATGTCTCGACCATTTCGAGACTCCTCTTCATGTCCGTGATCACATCCGGGACTCCGAACAACCTTCGGTACATCAAAATGTATAAACTCATAATATAACTGTCATCGTAACCTTAAGCGTGCGGACCCTACGGGTTTGAGAACAATGTAGACATGACCGAGACACGTCTCCGGTCAATAACCAATAGCGGAACCTGGATGCTCATATTGGCTCCTACATATTCTAAGAAGATCTTTTATCGGTCAGACCGCATAACAACATACGTTGTTCCCTTTGTCATCGGTATGTTACTTGCCCAAGATTCGATCGTCGGTATCCCATACCTAGTTCAATCTCGTTACCGGCAAGTCTCTTTACTACTTCTGTAATATGTCATCCTGCAACTAACTCATTAGTTGCAATGCTTGCAAGGCTTAAGTGATGTGCTTTACCGAGAAGGCCCAGAGATACCTCTCCGACAATCGGAGTGACAAATCCTAATCTCGAAATATGCCAACCCAACATGTACCTTTGGAGACACCTGTAGAGCTCCTTTATAATCACCCAGTTACGTTGTGACGTTTGGTAGCACACAAAGTGTTCCTCTGGCAAACAGGAGTTGCATAATCTCATAGTCATAGGAACATGTATAAGTCATGAAGAAAGCAATAGCAACATACTAAACGATCGGGCGCTAAGCTAATGGAATGGGTCATGTCAATCAGATCATTCAACTAATGATGTGATCCTGTTAATCAAATGACAACTCTTTGTCCATGGTTAGGAAACATAACCATCTTTGATTAACAAGCTAGTCTAGTAGAGGCATACTAGTGACACTCTGTTTGTCTATGTATTCACACATGTATTATGTTTCCGGTTAATACAATTCTAGCATGAATAATAAACTTTTATCATGATATAAGGAAATAAATAATAACTTTATTATTGCCTCTAGGGCATATTTCCTTCAGTCTCCCACTTGCACTAGAGTCAATAATCTAGATTACACAGTAATGATTCTAACACCCATGGAGCCTTGGTGTTGATCATGTTTTGCTCGTGGAAGAGGCTTAGTCAACGGGTCTGCAACATTCAGATCCGTATGTATCTTGCAAATCTCTATGTCTCCCACCTAGACTAGATCCCGGATGGAATTGAAGCATCTCTTGATGTGCTTGGTTCTCTTGTGAAATCTGGATTCCTTCGCCAAGGAAATTGCACCAGTATTGTCACAAAAGATTTTCATTGGACCCGATGCACTAGGTACGACACCTAGATCGGATATGAACTCCTTCATCCAGACTCCTTCATTTGCTGCTTCCGAAGCAGCTATGTATTCCGCTTCACACGTAGATCCCGCCACGACGCTTTGTTTTGAACTGCACCAACTGACAGCTCCACTGTTTAATGTAAACACGTATCCGGTTTGCGATTTAGAATCATCCGGATCAGTGTCAAAGCTTGCATCAATGTAACCGTTTACGATGAGCTCTTTGTCACCTCCATATACGAGAAACATATCCTTAGTCCTTTTTAGGTACTTTAGGATGTTCTTGACCGCTGTCCAGTGATCCACTCTTGGATTACTTTGGTACCTCCCTGCTAGACTTATAGCAAGGCACACATCAGGTCTGGTACACAGCATTGCATACATGATAGGCCTATGGCTGAAGCATAGGGAACATCTTTCATCTTCTCTCTATCTTCTGCAGTGGTCGGGCATTGAGTCCGACTCAACTTCACACCTTGTAACACAGGCAAGAACCCTTTCTTTGCTTGATCCATTTTGAACTTCTTCAAAATCTTGTCAAGGTATGTGCTTTGTGAAAGTCCAATTAAACGTCTTGATCTATCTCTATAGATCTTTATGCCTAATATGTAAGCAGCTTCACCGAGGTCTTTCATTGAAAAACTCTTATTCAAGTATCCCTTTATGCTATCCAGAAATTCTATATCATTTCCAATTAGTAATATGTCATCCACATATAATATCAGAAATGCTACAGAGCTCCCACTCACTTTCTTGTAAATACAGGCTTCTCCAAAAGTCTGTATAAAACCAAATGCTTTGATCACACTATCAAAGCGTTTATTCCAACTCCGAGAGGCTTGCACCAGTCCATAAATGGATCGATGGAGCTTGCACACTTTGTTAGCTCCCTTTGGATCGACAAAACCCTCCGGTTGCATCATATACAACTCTTCTTCCAGAAATCCATTCAGGAATGCAGTTTTGACATCCATCTCCCAAATTTCATAATCATAAAATGCGGCAATTGCTAACATGATTCGGACAGACTTAAGCATCGCTACGGGTGAGAAGGTCTCATCGTAGTCAATCCCTTGAACTTGCCGAAACCCTTTTGCGACAAGTCGAGCTTTGTAGACAGTAATATTACCGTCGGCGTCAGTCTTCTTCTTGAAGATCCATTTATTCTCAATTGCTTGCCGATCATTGGGCAAGTCAACCAAAGTCCACACTTTGTTCTCATACATGGATCCCATCTCAGACTTCATGGCTTCAAGCCATTTTGCGGAATCTGGGCTCACCATCGCTTCTTCATAGTTCGTAGGTTCATCATGATCTAGTAGCATGACTTCCAGAACAGGATTACCATACCACTCTGGTGTGGATCTTACTCTGGTTGATCTACGAGGTTCAGTAGTATCTTGTTCTGAAGTTTCATGATCATTATCATTAGCTTCCTCACTAATTGGTGTAGGTGTCACAGAAACAGTTTTCTGTGATGCACTACTTTCCAATAAGGGAGCAGGTACAGTTACCTCGTCAAGTTCTACTTTCCTCCCACTCACTTCTTTCGAGAGAAACTCCTTCTCTAGAAAGTTTCCGAACTTAGCAACAAAAGTCTTGCCTTCGGATCTGTGATAGAAGGTGTATCCAATAGTCTCCTTTGGATATCCTATGAAGACACATTTCTCCGATTTGGGTTCGAGCTTATCAGGTTGAAGCTTTTTCACATAAGCATCGCAGACCCAAACTTTCAGAAACGACAACTTTGGTTTCTTGCCAAACCATAGTTCATAAGGTGTCGTCTCAATGGATTTTGATGGTGCCCTATTTAACGTGAATGCGGCCGTCTCCAAAGCATAACCCCAAAACGATAGCGGTAAATCAGTAAGAGACATCATAGAGCGTACCATATCTAGTAAAGTAAGATTATGACGTTTGGACACACCATTACGTTGTGGTGTTCCGGGTGGCGTGAGTTGCGAAACTATTCCGCATTGTTTCAAATGTACACCAAACTCGTAACTCATATATTCTCCTCCACGATCAGATCGTAGAAACTTTATTTTCTTGTTACGATGATTTTCAACTTCACTCTGAAATTCTTTGAACTTTTCAAATGTCTCAGACTTATGTTTCATTAAGTAGATATACCCATATCTGCTTAAGTCATCTGTGAAGGTGAGAAAAGAACGATATCCACCACGAGCCTCAATATTCATCGGACCACATACATCTGTATGTATGATTTCCAACAAATCTGTTGCTCTCTCCATAGTACCGGAGAACGGTGTTTTAGTCATCTTGCCCATGAGGCACGGTTCGCAAGTACCAAGTGATTCATAATCAAGTGGTTCCAAAAGTCCATCAGTATGGAGTTTCTTCATGTGCTTTACACTGATATGACCTAAACGGCAGTGCCACAAATAAGTTGCACTATCATTATCAACTCTGCATCTTTTGGTTTCAACATTATGAATATGTGTGTTACTACTATCGAGATTCAATAAGAATAGACCACTCTTCAAGGGTGCATGACCATAAAAGATATTACTCATATGAATAGAACAACCATTATTCTCTGATTTAAATGAATAACCGTCTCACATCAAACAAGATCCAGATATAATGTTCATGCTTAATGCTGGCACCAAATAACAATTATTTAGGTCTAATATTAATCCCGAAGGTAGATGTATAGGTAGCGTGCCGACTGCAATCACATCGACTTTGGAACCGTTTCCCACGCGCATCGTCACCTTGTCCTTGGCCAATCTTCGCTTAATCCGTAGTCCCTGTTTCGAGTTGCAAATATTAGCAATAGAACTAGTATCAAATACCCAGGTACTACTGCGAGCATTAGTTAGGTACACATCGATAACATGTATATCACATATACCTTTGTTCACCTTGCCATCCTTCTTATCCGCCAAATACTTGGGGCAGTTCCGCTTCCAGTGACCAGTCTGCTTGCAGTAGAAGCACTCAGTTTCAGGCTTAGGTCCAGACTTGGGTTTCTTCTCTTGAGCAGCAACTTGCTTGCTGTTCTTCTCGAAGTTCCCCGTCTTCTTCCCTTTGCCCTTTTTCTTGAAACTAGTGGTCTTGTTGACCATCAACACTTGATGCTCCTTTTTGATTTCTACCTCCGCAGCTTTCAGCATTGCGAAGAGCTCGTGAATAGTCTTATTCATCCCTTGCATATTATAGTTCATCACGAAGCTCTTGTAGTTTGGTGGCAGTGATTGGAGAATTCTGTCAATGACGCAATCATCTGGAAGATTAACTCCCATTTGAATCAAGTGATAATTATACCCAGACATTTTGAGTATATGCTCACTGACAGAACTATTCTCCTCCATCTTGTAGCTATAGAACTTATTGGAGACTTCATATCTATCAATCCGGGCATTTGCTTGAAATATTAACTTCAACTCCTGGAACATCTCATATGCTCCATGACGTTCAAAACGTCGTTGAAGTCCCAGTTCTAAGCCATAAAGCATGGCACACTGAACTATTGAGTAGTCATCAGCTTTGCTCTGCCAGACGTTCATAACATCTGATGTTGCTCCAGCAGCAGGCCTGGCACCCAGCGGTGCTTCTAGGACGTAATTCTTCTGTGCAGCAATGAGGATAATCCTCAAGTTACGGACCTAGTCCGTGTAATTGCTACCATCATCTTTCAACTTTGCTTTCTCAAGGAACACATTAAAATTCAACGAAACAACAGCACGGGCCATTTATCTACAATCATACATAAACAAGCAAGATACTATTAGGTACTAAGTTCATGATAAATTTAGGTTCAATTAATCATATTACTTAAAGAACTCCCACTTAGATAGATATCCCTCTAATCCTCTAAGTGATTACGTGATCCAAATCAACTAAACCATGTCCGATCATCACGTGAGATGGAGTAGTTTCATTGGTGAACATCACTATGTTGATCATATCTACTATATGATTCACGCTCGACCTTTCGGTCTCCGTGTTCCGAGGCCATATCTGTATATGCTTGGCTCGTCAAGTATAACCTGAGTATTCCGCGTGTGCAACTGTTTTGCACCCGTTGTATTTGAACGTAGAGCCTATCACACCCGATCATCACGTGGTGTCTTAGCACGAAGAACTTTCGCAACGGTGCATACTCAGGGAGAACACTTCTTGATAATTTAGTGAGAGATCATCTTATAATGCTACCGTCAATCAAAGCAAGATAACATGCATAAAAGATAAACATCACATGCAATCAATATAAGTGATATGATATGGCCATCATCATCTTGTGCTTGTGATCTCCATCTCCGAAGCACCGTCATGATCACCATCATCATCGGCGCGACACCTTGATCTCCATCGTAGCATCATTGTCGTCTCGCCAATCTTATGCTTCCACGACTATCGCTACCGCTTAGTGATAAAGTAAAGCATTACAGTGAGATTGCATTGCATACAATAAAGCAACAACCATATGGCTCCTGCCAGTTGCCGATAACTCGGTTACAAAACATGATCATCGCATACAATAAAAATTTAGCATCATGTCTTGACCATATCACATCACAACATGCCCTGCAAAAACAAGTTAGACGTCCTCTACTTTGTTGTTGCATCTTTATGTGGCTGCTACGGGCTTAAGCAAGAACCAATCTTACCTACGCATCAAAACCACAACGATAGTTTGTCAAGTTGGTGTTGTTTTAACCTTCGCAAGGACCGGGCGTAGCCACACTTGGTTCAACTAAAGTTGGAGAAACTGTCACCCGCAAGCCACCTATGTGCAAAGCACGTCGGGAGAACCGGTCTTGCGTAAGCGTACGCGTAATGTCGGTCCAGGCCGCTTCGTCCAACAATACCGCCGAAACAAAGTATGACATGCTGGTAAGCAGTATGACTTATATTGCCCACAACTCACTTGTGTTCTACTCGTGCATATAACATCAACATGTAAAACCTAGGCTCGGATGCCTCTGATGAGTTTCGTAGTAATTTCAAAAAATTTCCTATGCTCACGCAAGATCATAGTGATACATAGCAACGAGAGGGGAGAGTATGATCTACGTACCCTTGTAGATCGACAACGGAAGCGTTTGGTTCATGTAGTCGTACGTCTCCACGGCCCGACCGATCAAGCACCGAAACTACGGCACCTCCAAGTTCTAGCACACGTTCAGCTCGATGACGATCCCCGGACTCCGATCTAGCAAAGTGTCGGGGAAGAGTTCCGTCAGCACGACGGCGTGGTGACGATCTTGATGTACTACTGCAGCAGGGCTTCGCCTAAGCACCGCTACAATATTATCAAGGACTATGGTGGAAGGGGGCACCGCACACGGCTAAGAATATGATCACGTGGATCAACTTGTGTTTCTCTGGGGTGCCCCTGCCTCTGTATATAAAGGCTCAAGGGGGGGTGCGGCCGGCCTAGGAGAGGCGCGCCAGGAGGAGTCCTACTCCCTCTGGGAGTAGGATACCCCCCCCCCCAATCCTAGTTGGAATAGGATTCACGGAGGGGGGGAAAGAGAGAGGGGGGCCGGTCCCCTCTCCTTGTCCTATTCGGACCAAGGGAGGGGAGGGGCGCACGGCCCATCTTGGGCTGCCCCTTTCTATTTTCCACTAAGGCCCACTTAGGCCCATATAGCTCCCGGGGGGTTCCGGTAACCTCCCGGTACTCCGGTGAAATCCCGATTTCACCCGGAACACTTCCGATATCCAAACATAGGCTTCCAATATATCAATCTTTATGTCTCGACCATTTCGAGACTCCTCGTCATGTCCGTGATCACATCCGGGACTCCGAACAACCTTCAGTACATCAAAATGTATAAACTCATAATATAACTGTCATCGTAACCTTAAGCGTGCGGACCCTACGGGTTCGAGAACAATGTAGACATGACCAAGACACGTCTCCGGTCAATAACCAATAGCGGAACCTGGATGCTCATATTGGCTCCTACATATTCTACGAAGATCTTTTATCGGTCAGACCGCATAACAACATACATTGTTCCCTTTGTCATCGGTATGTTACTTGCTCGAGATTCGATCGTCGGTATCCCATACCTAGTTCAATCTCGTTACCGGCAAGTCTCTTTACTTGTTCTGTAATACATCATCCCGCAACTAACTCATTAGTTGCAATGCTTGCAAGGCTTAAGTGATGTGCATTACCGAGAAGGCCCAGAGATACCTCTCCGACAATCGGAGTGACAAATCCTAATCTCGAAATATGCCAACCCAACATGTACCTTTGGAGACACCTGTAGAGCTCCTTTATAATCACCCAGTTACGTTGTGACGTTTGGTAGCACACAAAGTGTTCCTCTGGCAAACGGGAGTTGCATAATCTCATAGTCATAGGAACATGTATAAGTCATGAAGAAAGCAATAGCAACATACTAAACAATCGGGTGCTAAGCTAATGGAATGGGTCATGTCAATCAGATCATTCAACTAATGATGTGATCTTGTTAATCAAATGACAACTCTTTGTCCATGGTTAGGAAACATAACCATCTTTGATTAACAAGCTAGTCTAGTAGAGGCATACTAGTGACACTCTGTTTGTCTATGTATTCACACATGTATTATGTTTCCGGTTAATACAATTCTAGCATGAATAATAAACTTTTATCATGATATAAGGAAATAAATAATAACTTTATTATTGCCTCTAGGGCATATTTCCTTCAGGTGGTTGACCCCCTGGTGTGTTCTCAGTTCCATAAATCCTCAAATATTCTAAAAAAATCATATTTAAATTTCAGGGCATTTGGAGAACTTTTATTTTCGAGGTATTTTTATATTGCACGGATAATCAGATAACAGACAGAAACATATTTATTTTATTTTATTTTATATAAATAACAGAAAGTAAAAGTGGGGTATAGAAGGTTGTGCCTTCTAGTTTCATCCATCTCATGATCATCAAAAGGAATCCTCTAACAAGGTTGATCAAGTCTTGTTAACGAACTCACTCCGAATAACATGGAACCGGAGAAATTTCGAATAACACTATGTTACCTCAACGGGGATATGCACATCCCCAATAATAAGAATATCATATTTCTTCTTGACAGTAGAAAGAGGAAATTCAAAACGTCCAATTATAATCGATGGAATTTTTCCAATAAAGTTGATACAATGAACTTGAGGTTGTTTCCTCGGAAAGTGTACTATATGCTCATTACCATTAACATGAAAAGTGACATTGCCTTTAGTGCAATCAATAACAGCCCCTACAGTATTCAAAAAGGGTCTTCCAAGCATAATATACATACTATCGTCCTCGGGAATATCAAGAATAACAAAGTCCGTTAAAATAGTAACGTTCGCAACTACAACAGGTACATCCTCATAAATACCAACAGGTATAGCAGTTGATTTATCAGCCATTTGCAAAGATATTTTAGTAGGTGTCAACTTGTTCAAATCAAGTCTACGATATAAAGAGAGAGGCATAACACTAACACCGGCTCCAAGATCACATAAAGCAGTTTTAACATAGTTTCTTTTAATGGAGCATGGTATAGTGGGTACACCTGGATCTCCAAGTTTCTTTGGTATTCCACCCTTAAAAGTATAATTAGCAAGCATGGTGGAAATTTCAGCTTCCTGTATCTTTCTTTTATTTGTAATGATATCTTTCATGTACTTAGCATAAGGATTGGTTTTGAGCATATCAGTTAATCGCATACGCAAAAAGATAGGTCTAATCATTTCAGCAAAGCGCTCAAAATCCAAATCATCCTTTTCTTGGATGGTTTGGGAGGAAAAGGCATGGGTTTCTGAACCCAAGGCTCTCTTTCTTTACCATGTTTCCTAGCAACAAAGTCTTTCTTATCATAACGTTGATTCTTTGATTGTGGGTTATCAAGATCAACCGCAGGTTCAATTTCTATATCATTATCATTACTAGGTTGAGCATCATTCTAAACATTATTATTAACATTATCACTAGTTTCAGGTTCATTACCAGGTTGAGTTTCAGCATCAGAAATAGAAATATCATTTGGATTCTCAGGTGTTTCAACAATAGGATCACTAGAAGCATGCAAAGTCCTATCATTTTTCTTTTTCTACATTTTAGAAGAACTAGGTGCATCTATATTATTTCTCTGAGAATCTTGCTCAATTCTCTTAGGGTGGCCTTCAGGATACAAAGGTTCCTGAGTCATTCTACCAGTTCTAGTAGCCACTCTAACAACATAATCATTATTTTTACTATTCAACTCATTGAGAAAATCATTTTGAGCTTTAAGTACTTGTTCTACTTGAGTGATAACCATAGAAGCATGTTTACTAATAAGTTTAAGTTCACCTTTAACATTAGCCATATAATCACCCAAGTGTTCAAGCATATTTGAATTATTTTTCAAACCAAAATAAGCATTAAAATCTTCTTGCTTAGCCAAAAATTTATCAAACTCATCTAAGCATGGGCTAGCAAATTTAGTAAATGGGATTTCAGCTTTATCATATCTATAGAGAGAACTTACCTTTACTACCTGTGTCGGGTTATCAACACCATGAGTTTCTTCAATAGGTAAAGGATTTGGATTATATGTTTCTTCAACAGGCGGTAAATTAAGACCATGTATTTCTTCAATAGGAGGTAAATTCTCAACATCTTCAGCTTTAATACCTTTTTCTTTCATTGATTTCTTTGCCTCTTGCATATCTTCAGGACTGAGAAATAGAATACCCCTCTTCTTCGGGGTTGGTTTAGGAATAGACTCAGGAATTGGCTCCGGAGGTGTCCAATTATTTTCATTTGTCAACATATTGTTCAATAAAATTTCAGCTTCATCCGGTGTTCTTTCCCTGAAAACAGAACTAGCACAACTATCCACGTAATCTCTGGAGGCTTCAGTTAGTCCATTATAAAAGATATCAAGTATTTCATTTTTCTTAAGAGGATGATCAGGAAAAGCATTAAGTAATTGGAGAAGCCTCCCCCAAGCTTGTGGGAGACTCTCTTTTTCAATTTGCACAAAATTATATATATCCTTTAAAGCAGCTTGTTTCTTATGAGCAGGGAAATATTTAGCGGAGAAGTAATAAATCATATCCTGGGGACTACGCACACAACCAGGTTCAAGAGAATTAAACCATATCTTAGCATCACCCTTTAATGAGAACGGAAATATTTTAAGGATATAAAAGTAACGGGTTCTCTCATCTTTAGTGAACATGGTGGCTATATCATTTAATTTAGTAAGATGTGCCACAACAGTTTCAGATTCATAACCATGAAAGGGATCAGATTCAACCAAAGTAATTATATCAGGATCAACAGAGAATTCATAATCCTTATCAGTAACACAGATAGGTGAAGTAGCAAAAGCAGGGTCAGGTTTCATTCTAGCACTTAGAGATTGCTTCCTCCATTTAGCTAATAACCTTTTGAGTTCATTTCTATTTTCTCAAGCTAGAATAGCAAAAGAAGCTTCTTGATCAAAAACGTAACCCTTAGGAATAACAAGTGGTTCTTCATCATCACTTTCATCAGTATCATCAGATTCAATATTTTCAAAATCTCTAGCCCTATGTCAGGACCCCGATTCCAAGTCACATCGATCTAGCCGGTAACACCTCATATCACTTTGCAGCCTCACGCACGGTATCCCACGGGTGTCGCCTTACCATGGCCCGGGACCGTTTGCGCCTTTTGGCTCACATATATGATAGTGTCGCTAGCATCCATATGACAGAGAACCCGGGCCGACATGGCTAGTCATGAACCCAAAGCGGCACAGACCTATGGAAACAGGCATACATGTATCACATCGAGCATGTTGGTCATCAGCGAGTGATTCCGGGCTGTAGCACTGGGCTAACAGGACTTCGGGGGACCCGGGCTGTAGCAGGCTAGGCAGGACTCCAAAAATCACCGCGTGACATTTCCCCGAAGGGACAGACATAGGAACGAAGTGAAACACATGTCGGCCAGTCAAGTGTCCTGAACAGTAGTGCTGGGCTAGCAGGACTCCGGTGAACCGGGCTGTAGCGGACTACTATGGCTCGAGGAACACTAGACTACATTTCCCCATAAGAAAGGCTGCCAAGGATAAACAACTAGATTGTCGGATCCCACTCATACCAAGCATTTCAATCATACACACAATATGCCCGATATGAGTACATACAACATGGCATCACAACAAAACTCTACAACTCAAGTACTTTATTTAAAGGCTCCAGAGAGCCATACATAACATGTACATATAGATAGGGGTCACATGACCCGGCACTCAAGTCATACACTCATACAAGCACATGCGGAAGCAACTAGTCTGAGTACCGACTCTAGAAAGAAAGAAGGCTTCTCGAAGCCTGTCTATCTACATAGGGCCCTCCATGGCCAGGATCACCACCTGGGTGGCTAGTCACTCGTCGGCGTCAAGGTCTACGTAGAACCCATCGGAGGGGGCGGTGTTGTCGTCTGAAAACAGTAATTAAGCAAACATGAGTTGAAAGGTACTCAACAAGTCTTACATCAGAACCTACTATACATGCTTATACTCAAGAAGGTGGCGGGGTTAATGCAGCAAGCCAGCTTTGACTCTTGGCTAAGCTATCCTACGGAACTTCACCAGTAAAATAGTTTTCGCACACGAGTCCACTACTCACCAACACAATACTCCACCGTGGATCCTCCCTCGTCATCCTACGAGAGGGCCATTGTCAGGACCCCGACTCAATGCCACATCGATCTAGCATGTAACACCTCATATCACTTTGCGGCCTCACGCACGGTATTCCCACGGGTGTCGCCTTACCTTTGCCCAGGACCATTTGCGTCTTTTGGCACATGTATATGATAGTGTCGCTAGCATCCATATGATAAGGAGCCCGGGCTGACATGGCTAGTCGTAAACCCAAAGTGGCAAAAACTTACAGGGACAGGCATCCATGACCCAACATTGAACATGTCGGTCATCAGCGAGTGAATCCAGGCTGTAGCACTAGGCTAGCAGGACTCCGGTGAACCGGGCTGTAGCGGGCTAACAGGACTCCGGTATTCATCGCGTGACATTTCCCCGAAGGGACAGACACAGGAACGAAGAAGGACACATGCCGGCCAGCCTAAGTGTTCCGGAGCAGTAGCAAGATATCATGGCTCAGTGGAAACACTAGGAGACATTTCCCGGTAAGAGAGGCTACTAAGGATAAACAACTAGATAGTCAGATCCCACACATACCAAGCATTTCAATAACATACACACAATATGCTCGATATGTGCAAATACAACATGGCATCACAACATGACTCTACGACTCAAGTAATTTATTCAATAGGCTCCGAGGAGCGAGATATTACAAACATGGGTCTCATGACCCAACAATCAGAGCATACAAGTCAAAGCACATGCGGAAGCTTAACATGTCTGAGTACAGACAACTATAAATGAAAAAGGCCGAGAAGCCTGACTATCTACCAGATCCTGCCGAGGGCACAAGATCGTAGCTGAGGTAACAAGCTAAACGTCGAAGTCCACGCGGTACTACTAGCGAGACTGAAGTCTCTCTGCAAAAACATAAATTAAGCAACGTGAGTACAAATGTACCCAGCAAGACTTACATCAGATCTAACTACATATGCATCATTATCAACAAAGGGGGGTGGTGGAGTTTAACTGCAGCAAGCCAGCTTTGACTCGGTGGCTATCCTGAACTACGACTGCAAGTAACTCTTTTGAGGTGGCGCACACGAGTCCACATATTCACCATATCAATACACCACTATGGATCCGCTCCCGTCTCCCTACGAGAACGCCATCCATAGCACTCACGCTTATCTTGCGTATTTTAGGATATCCACTTTCACTTGTCTATGAACTGTACAGGCAACCCAGAAGTCCTTTACCGCAGACACGGCTATTCGAATAGATCATATTAACCATGCAGGGGTGTACTTCTTCACACACGCTCTCGCCACTTACCGCCATGTACACCTCGTGTATCTCGGCAACCTTCAAGCGGAAGCCTGGCGAGGGAGTCGGCCACGACCTGACTAACCACACAAGTCTCTCGTCCAGGTTTATCGCCTATTTGGGTTCCATCCGCAAGGAGATCCGGCCGGGGTGTCGCTCACGGCCCCAAACGATGTGTGGAGGGTTCCCAAGCCCACCATCCGGGTGCTACTTGGTACACCGGGCCACTGTGCCTAGTCTGTCCCAAGCCCACCTATACCGGGTGCCACTTGGTAGACTACTAACACTACCTACAAACACCAGAAACTAGTTGCAACTCCTGGACAGAGATCATGTTGATTAATAAGTCGAGAGGGGTCGAGTTACCGGAACCCAATGTGTGGTAGTAACTGGTCATGGATCACAAACACAGAACTCAGTTCCTGAAGACTGCTACAATGAGACAACCACCATGTACTCCTACATGGCCTCTCACCGCTACCTTTACCAAATCGTGTTCACACACTTAGCTCTCAACGGTAGGACATGTTCACACGCCTCTGATTCATCCCCGATGAATCAGACCTGACTCAACTCTAAGCAGTAGCAGGCATGACAAACAAGCATGAATGAGTAGGCACATCAGGGCTCAAACAACTCCTACTCATGCTAGTGGGTTTCATCTATTTACTGTGGCAATGACAGGTCATGCAGAGGATAAAAGGGTTCAGCTACCGCAGCAAGTAACAGATGAACCATTGTTGACCTAATGCAATAAAAGAGAGCAGGAGCGAGAGAGTGGGATTTTATCGGAATGAACAAGGGGGTTTTGCTTGCCTGGCACTTCTGAAGATAATATAGTTTCTTCATTGGTGTCATCGATCTCATCGTCGAACCACGTCTATCGAGAGGGGACAAACACCGGCAAACAAGGAAGAACATAATCAATGCAATGCACAATATGATGCATGATCATGACATGGCAATATGCTGTTGATTGAGCTAATGCAACTAACAACAAGTTAAATGGAGTTGGTTTGAACACTAGATTCAAATTCAAACTCCACATGTGGTTATTTAAATGCCATGTAATTGAATTGTCCTAAACAGTAGTAATAAGTTGTTATAACATGCATGAAAATGGTACAGATCGATAGATTGGATTTTTCTGATAATTTTTCATATATAAATTATTTCATTTGGAGTTACGGTTGATTTTCTATGATTTTTAGAAGTTTAGGACATTTTCTGAAAATAATAAATCATTTAAGATTTATTTAAATTCCAGAAAGGAATTATTGCGTCAGCATGACCTCATAGTGACGGCAGCAGGTCAATGGCCTGGTCCAGGTCAAACTGACCTGTGGGCCCTGCGTGTCAGTAGTTAGTTCAACTAACTAATATTAGTTAGTGCTAATCTGAGTTAATTAGCAGAGTGGGCCCCACGTGTCATAGACCCAGGGGGAGTCAACCTGGGCCCACTCGGTCAAGGTCAATGGTCAAACCCGCCGGCGTCATGACGCCGGCGAGGCCAGACGCGGCGGTGCACGTCGGGAACCACCTACAGGGGCTCTTTTGGCGCGCAGGGAGCAGCTACGGGGAGAGGGTGGAGTGGCGCATCCAACGGTGGCGGTGGCAGAGGCTGGGGTGGCCGGAGTTGAGCACGGCATCGAGTGATGCGGTGGCCGGAGTTCGGGCATGGGCGGCCGCGTGGTTCCAGTGCATGGGGGAGCTAGTTAGGGGTTCCGTTGGACTCGCCGTTGCTCTAGGAGCACGACGAAGGCTCAAGCTCGAGCGGAGACGCACAGTGGCTGCGAGAGCAATGACCATGGCGGACGGCGGCGCTTGGGTACGGCGGCTGGCATAGCTAGAGGACAGGAACGAGCTCGGGGAGGAGGGGGAAAGACGGAGGATCTCATAGCACATCGGGTGGGGTCATCGACGAGCTCGGGAACACACGGGTGACGGCGAATCGGCGACGACCATCGGCAACGGTCGAGGACGAAGACGATGGCGTGGAGGCGATGCAGAGCTTCCCGAGGGGCTTGGCTCGGTGGGGAGGAAGAGGGGGTCGAGGCGGAGCTCCTGAGCTCAGCGGAAGGGCGAGGGGTGGCCGGTGGCTATGGATGCGACGGCAGCGCCCTCCGGTGGCTCTCGGTGGTGCTCCAAATCGAGAGAGGGAGAGAGCTAGAGCGAGCAGAGAGAAGGGATAGCGGTCAAGGGGGTCGAGGGCGTTCGAACGGTGCACTGGAGAGGTCGGGGGCGGCTGGGACACGTCGAAGCAGGAGGTGGCGACCGGCGACGCGCGCTCTGCCACGACTTGTCCTCCTGGCGAGGGGTTGAAGACAAACCTGCCCCTTGCTAGGTTGGGCTGGGCCGGCTCTGGTGGACTGGTTTGCTGGTGGGCTACCAGGTAAGGCCAAGTAAGTGGCCAGGTATGTGCTTTGTTTTATTTTCTGTTTGTTTTATTTTTAAATTTATTTTGCCACTGTTTTGAATTTAAAATAATTCAAACAATGCCAAAAACTCCTCTGAATATTTTTATTTTGCTAGATGGACTTTTCCAAAAGCTCATAAAATATTTCAGGGGTATTTGAAATTATATTCTAATTATATGAATATAATTCAAATTCAAATAGCTAATGATTTAAATTCAAAGTCCCAAGATTAAGTCCTTAAAAATGTTCAATATTTTGGTTGGGACCAGAACCCTTTGCCAAAATTATCAAACATTTAAGAAGAGCATTTTGGAACAATGAATGAGATTTTAGGGTTTTTGCCCTTCTTTTATTTAAGTTTTGAGGCTTCCAAATTTCCTCAGTTCAAGTTTCAAAAATTTAAACATGATGCAAACACTAGGCAGCACCAGAAGCTAGGGATGTGACAGCCATCCTCGATACTCACACTTATCTTGAGTCTTTTAGTAGTGTCCATTAACTTGTCTATGAACTATATAGGCAACCAAGTAGTCCTTTACCGCGAACGCGGCTATTCGAATAGTTTTATACCCTGCAGGGGTGTACATCTTCATACACGCTTTCACCACTTACTGCCGCTTACACGACATGTACTCGGCAACCTTCAAGCGGAAGCCCAGCGAGGGTGTTGGCCACGGCCTACCTAAACACTTAAGTCTCTAGTCCAGGTTTATCGCCTATCCAGGTTCCATCCGCAGGGAGTCCGGCCGAGGTTTCCACATACGGCCCCGAACGATGTGAACAGGGTCCCGAGACGCCAAACGGGTGCCCGGCATACCCGGCCACGGTGTATCTACCGCAACATAGCCCACCCCTAGGGTCAGCGCTACGCACGACCGCCAACACATATCCTACAAACACAAGAAACTATTTGCAACTCCTGGACAGAGTACTAAGGTGATTAAGAAGCCGAGAGGGTCCATTGGTTTCAGGCCCAATGTACGGTAGTAACTGCATCTTAAATCACACATACAGATCTCAGTTCTTAGGGACGGCCTCAATGAAACAACCCACCATGTACTCCTACATGGCCTCTCATCGATACCTTTACCAAAACATGTTCAACACATCCCTCACATTACCGACATAAGCATTTCACTCTAGCCCATCACCCAGATGAACCAGACCTGACACAACTCTAAGCATAGCAGGCATAGCAAGGTAGGAATCACATACATGGCTCAATCAACTCCTACACATGCTAGTGGGTTTCATCTAGTTACTGTGGCAACGACAGGTCATGCAGAGGATAAGGGTTCAACTACCATAGCACACAGCAGTTTGAATTGCGTTGTCTTAATGCAGTAAACAGGAGCAGAAGCGAGAACATGGGTTTGTATCGGAATGATCAATGGTTGATTGCCTGATGAAGTGGTAGTGGGATACTGCCCTTCAGTTGGATACTCGTGAATATCCTCGGAGGTAGAACCTACCACGAAGAACACATCGGAACACAATCAACACATGACGATATGCAGCAATATGATGCATGCTATGACATGGCAATGTGAATGTGTCTTGGCCTAATGCAAATTATAATAGAAAGGAATGAACTCATTTGAATCAAAGATTCAAATATTAGCTCATTAAACATGGCCTTAATAGTGCATTTCCTTATTCTGCTTAAACAACAAGGTAAACTTGTTTTGTCATGCATGAAACCATTACAGATGGATAGATTGAATTTTTCTGATCATTTTTCATATATAAATCTTTGCATTTGGAGCTATGGTTGATTTTCTATGATTTTTAGAAGTTTTGACTATTTTCTGGAATTTCCTGAATAAAAATAAATCCAGAAAATGCATTACTGCATCAGCATTGCGTCATGCTGACCTCAGCAGGTCAAAGGCGCCAGCCCAGGTCAAACCTGACTGGTGGGCCCCTTCTGTCAGCCTCTCAGCTAATTAACAGGATTAGATTAACACTAATTAGCTGTCAGTGGGGCCTGGGCCCACATGTCAGTGACTGATTTAATTAAAATTAGTTAAAACTAATCCTAATTTAGTTAGCAGACCGGCCCCACCTGTCATAGACTCAGGGGGGTCTCCCTGGGCCCACCCAGGGGTCAAACTGGGTCAAACTCGTCGGTGTTGAGCCGCCGGCGAGGCCGAGACGGCGGAGGGCTTCGGATTTGGTCCTCCGGTGACCAAATCGACGGCGGAGACGTGCTACGCATAGCTGGGGCTCGCGCGCATCTAGTGGGGCAAGTGGGAGGAGCTGGGGTGAAGCGAGCTCGCCGGAATCGAGCTCGTGGCGGCGGCAGAGTTCGGGCGGAGAGGGAAAGAGGGCTACGGTGCACGGCTGGGCGAGGAAGTGCGTGCATTAGGCTCCTGGGGACGCACTAAATGCGGTGGTGCGCTCGGACGCGTGCTTGCACGGCCGTAGCCACGACGGCGACATGGCCGGCGGCGAGGAGCTCTCGGGTGCGGTGGAAACGGCGGCTACAAAGGCCAAACGAGCACGGGAGCTAGGGGGAAGGAAGAGGAGCTCACAGCGGAGTCGGAGAGGGGGTCAGCGAGCTCGGGGAGGTCCTGGCGACGGTGAATTGGCCGGAGATGGCTCGGGTGCCCGGGGTTGAAGACGAGGGCATAGACAGCGTTCGACGGCGTTTGGGGTCGCGTGGGTCGGCGAAGAGGTCCAGGGCGACGAGGCGGAGCTATTGGGCTCGTCGGAGGGGCGAGGGAGTGGCTGTGGTGGCAACTATGGCGATCGGCGGTGAGGTTCGCGCTCGGCCATCACGGGGGAGAGTGAGAGAGACGAGGGGGAGAGTGCGAGAGGATGAGAGGGGGACGTGGGGGTCGCGTGGCACCTCTAGGCGTCTCCGGGCATCGGCGGAAGCAGGAGGTGGCCAGCGCGTGGCCGGCGCGCGGCGAGCACGCGCCCCTGCCTCCTGGCGCGAGGAGGAGGACGACTGGCGAAGCCAGTAGGCTGGGCCGAGCCAGGTGGGCTGGCTAGCTCAGGTAAGGCCCAGGTGGCTCCCTCTCTCTTTTTTTTGATTTGTTTCTGTTTTTCTAATTAACTACAACTGTTGGGCTTTAAATAAAATACTAAAACGTTTCCAAAAATCCTGAAAATAATTGTGGGTTGTGTTTAGATTATTTCCAACAGCAAACATTTATTTCCAGAATTATATGGGCATTCAAATTATTTTATAGCATTTAAATGCCCAAATTCAAATACTTATGATTTAATTCAATGACCTTCTGTTGACCTAGAAAAATGTGCACCAATTTTGCCAGAGGTTTTAACCCAAGACAAAGAGGGTGAACTTTTTAGAAGGGCATTTCAGGTTCATTGAAAATAATTTTAGTAAACCCTAGTTGTTTCCAGGGGGGTGTTGGGGGTTTCTGCCTTCCCCATTTCAAATTAAAAGAAATTTAAACATGATGCACACTCTAATGCCTGAGCTAGCTAGGGTCTGACAACTCACCCCCACTCAAAAGAATCTCGTCCCGAGATTTAGGATCCTCTGGAAAGAAGGTGGGGTACTCGAGTCGAAAACGATCCTCCCTTTCCCAAGTGGCTTCTTTCTTGGAATGGTGTGACCATTGAACCTTGAGAAACTTGATATTCTGACGTCGAGTGGTACGCTCGGCCTGATCAAGGATACGAACGGGATATTCCCGATAGGAGAGGTTATCTTGTAGATCAAGCGTTTCGTGGTCCACTCCACGGATAGGATCCGTGAAGCAACGCCTGAGTTGTGAAACGTGGAAGACATCGTGAACTCTGGAAAGATGCGGAGGTAGTTCCAATTGGTAGGCAACTTCTCCTCGTTTGGCAAGAATGCAAAAGGGTCCAATGTAACGAGGAGCCAATTTGCCTTTGATACCGAAACGATGGGTTCCTTTTAACGGGGTAACCCGAAGGTAAGCCTTCTCGTCGACTTCATAAGTCATAGGCTTATGTTTACGATCATATTGACTCTTTTGACGAGATTGGGCTGTTTTCAATTTCTCACGAATAACGCGAACCTGCTCTTCTGCTTCCTGAATCATATCCGGGACAAAGAGTTGTCTTTCCCCGATTTCTGACCAGTTAAGAGGTGTTCGACATTTTCGTCCATAGAGAACTTCGAAAGGAGCCCTGCCTAAGCTGGCTTGATAACTATTGTTATAAGCAAACTCCACGAATGGAAGGCATTTCTCCCAACTCATTCCGAACGAGATGACAGAGGCTCGGAGCATATCTTCCAGAATTTGATTGACTCGTTCCACTTGACCACTTGATTGAGGATGGAAGGCGGTGCTAAAGGAGAGACGAGTTCCCATAGCATTTTGGAAACTTTCCCAAAATCGAGAGGTGAAGAGACTCCCACAGTCTGAGTTAATTTCCAATGGAACACCATGAAGAGACACTATTCAGGAGATGTATAAATCAGCTAGCTGGCTAGCGGTGATACTCTCACGAACAGGTAGGAAATGGGCTACTTTGGAAAGACGGTCGATCACGACGAAGATGGCATTATTCCCTCCCTTGGTCCTGGGAAACCCAGTGATGAAATCCATACTGATTTTGTCCCATTTCCACTCGGAAATAGCCAAAGGTTGAAGGGTGCCAGTAGGCCGTTGATGCTCTGCTTTAACACGACGACAAATGTCGCAATTAGCAATGTATTGAGCGATTTCTCTCTTCATCCTAGTCCACCAAAACCTCTGGCATAGGTCTTGATACATTTTGGTACTACCGGGATGAATGGTGAGAGGGGATTCATGAGCTTCCTTAAGGATCAACCGCCTCAGGTTTCGTGCCTTTGGAACCACTAGGCGATTCCCAAAGTATACGACACCTTGATCATCAATGGAGAAACAATTCGCGACTCCTTTCTTAATGTTTCTCTTAATACAGGAGATTCCCGGATCTACCTTCTGTGCCTTGATGATCTGATCCGTAAGGGTAGGTTTCGCCACCAGGGTGGATAGGAATCCTTGAGGAACAAAGTGAAGATTTAGCTTACGAAATTCCTCATGGAGAAATGGTTGACTTTGTTGGAACATCAGGTTGTTACAATAGGACTTACGGCTTAGCGCATCAGCCATGACATTGGCTTTGCCCGGGGTGTAAGTTATTCCTAAGTCGTAATCCGAGATCAACTCAACCCAACGTCTTTGCCTGAGATTCAAATCTGGTTGGGTGAAGATATATTTCAAACTTTGGTGATCGGTGAAGATCTCGCAACGATTACCGAGAAGGTAATGTCGCCAAGTTTTAAGTGCATGGACTACAGCTGCAAGCTCTAGATCATGTGTGGGATAATTTTCCTCATGTGGGTGTAATTGCCGTGAAGCATAGGCAATTAACTGACGATCTTGCATGAGTATGCAACCTAGTCCTTGTCGCGAGGCGTCGCAATAGATAATAAAGTCCTTGGAGAAATCTGGTGGTACCAGTACGGGAGCAGATGTCAGGCGTCTTTTCAGTTCCTGAAAACTGAACTCGCACTATGGAGTCCACTCGAACTTTTTATCTTTCTTGAGGAGTTCAGTTAGAGGTTTAGCAACCTTGGAGAAATTCTCGATGAAGCGGCGGCAATAGCTCGCTAAGCCAAGGAAGCTCCGAACTTGCTTAACCGTCTCAGGTGGAGTCCAATCAAGGACGGCTTGAACTCGCTCGGTATTGACAGCAATACCCTTGCCAGAGATTACATGGCCTAGATAGGTCACTTCTGGCAACCAAAATTCACACTTGGAGAATTTGGCATAAAGGCGATGCTCTCAAAGTTTCATCAATACCAGCCTTAGATGTTCGGCTTGTTCCTCTTCATTCTTGGAGTAGATGAGTATGTCATCGAGGTATACTACGACAAATTTGTCCAAGTACTCCATGAAAACCGAGTTCATTAACCGGGAGAAGGTGGCTGGGGCATTGGTTAAACCGAAGGACATCACGGTGTACTCGTATTGGCCATAACGAGTAACAAAGGCCGTTTTGGGAATGTCCCCGTTTCTGATTTTGATTTGATGGTAGCCCAACCTCAAATCTATCTTGGAGAAGACTTAGAATCCAGCGAGCTGATCATACAGATCGTTAATCCTGGGAAGCGGGTATTTGTTCTTGATGGTGACCATGTTGACAGGGCAATAGTCCACAACCATTCGATCCGTTCCATCCTTCTTCTTAACGAAGAGGACGGGGCAAGCCCAAGGAGAGGAACTAGGACGGATGAAACCCTTTTTCAAGGACTCATCGAGTTGGTTCTTAAGCTCGGCTAGTTCTAAGGGTGCCATCTTGTAGGGTCTTCTAGAAATTAGAACGGTTCCTGGAACAAGGTCTATCACAAACTCTACATCCCTGTCAGGTGGAACACCTGGCAGTTCTTCTGGAAAGACATCCGGAAAGTCTCGGACTATCGGAACATCCTCAAGGTCTGGAAGGGGGTTGGCATTTAAGGAGTAAAGCTGGCGTTTGGCCACTCGAGTTAAGACATTGACTGTATTGCCCGATGGGTGAGTAAGTTGAACGGTTCTAGTGGCACAATCGATCTTAGCATAATGAGCTGACATCCAGTCCATACCCTAGATGATGTTTATGTCCGAGGACTTGAGAGCTATTAAGGATGCAAGGAAGACAAGTCTATCGACAAGAATTTCGTTCCCATGGCTTACTCTAGAAGTTTGCCATCTAGAGCCAGGAGCTTGAATTTCCATGGTAGAGGGCATGTCACAGAATGTCGTGTTGTGCAATCGAGCATAGTTCTCGGATATGAATGAATGAGATGCTCCAGTATCGAAAAGAACAGATGCCGGATGGCAGTTAACAAGGAGCGTACCAAGGACGACGTTGGGATCCTCATGAGCCTCCTCGGCTGAAACATAGTTGACATGGCCACGTGCAATGGTGGCCGGCTTGGCGTAGAATGTTTTTCCCGCGGGCTTACCACGACCAACGGACTTTCTAGTTTGATTGTGGTTGTTGTTCTGGGGACACTATCGGCTATAGTGACCCGGCTCTCCACACTTAAAGCATGTCACCAGATTGGGGCGTGGAGCACCATTAGCAGCGGGGCCACCATAGGCCTTGGGCGGTGCAAATTGCTGGTTGGGACGAGGCGCCTCAAAGGATGGCCTCGGGATGAACCTGGGTGGCAGTGCCGTGCTTGGAATCCACACCCGGCGCTTCTGAGTTCCAGAGCCGTATGAAGAGCCAAAATCACGGGAGTGCTTGCGTGAAGCGTCATAATCAGTCTGACCCGTCTCAGCACTGATGGCTTTATTGACTAACTTCTGGAAGGAGGTGCACTCGTGCAGACGAAGATCGCGGCGAAGCTCAGGGCTAAGTCCCTTGCGGAACCTTGCTTGCTTCTTAGCGTCAGTAGATACCTCTTCGGGAGCATAGCGTGCCAGATTTCCAAATTCACGACTATAAGCATCCACAGTCAGTCTTCCTTGGGTGAAGTTGCAGAACTCCTCCCTCTTGCGATCCATGAGACCTTCCGAAATGTGATGCTCGCGGAAAGCCTCACTGAATTCAGCCCAAGTAGTGATTTGGCCGACCGGGCGCATAGCTTCGAAGTTTTCCCACCAAAGACTAGCAGGGCCTTCGAGGTGATAGGCAGCATAGGTAACCTTGTCGGCTTCGGCTACATTGGCAGAACATAGCTTGTGAGTGATGCTGCGAAGCCAGTCATCCGCGTCGAGGGGTTCGACGAAATGGTTAAACTTTGGTGGGTACAGCTTGATAAAGTCATTGATTGACACCAAGTCATTTCGTGGGTGGCGTGCAGTGTTCTTCTCAATCTGCTCTAGCAGGCGGTTAGTCTCACGCTTGTTTCTTTCCGCCTCCAGCATTACTTCGGCCAGAGAAGGCGGGTGAGGCAGATTTTCACCCCTAGCTGCACTGGCTTCCCCCTGCTCCGAGGCAGCAGGGTTGCTGCGGGTGTTGACCATCCTAGGAGAAAACAAGACAATGGTTTAGATAAGGATGGCTCAAACTTAGCAAGGAAGTGCAGAATGTAATGGATAACACGGAATGCAGAGATGTTCATCTGTATGTCATGGTAATATAAAACTGCCATATATATACCAACGGTCATACACATCATACATAGTTTTGTACAAGCCCAGGCTATAGTACAACTATGATGAAAGACATTACATCTCATCGGAGGCATTCCAAGCTGCTATACATTATTTGTCTACACCTCCGGAATTGACTACACACTAAGTCATATTCCACAAGTCACGCAGGACAGTGGAGATACAACTACTACAATACTAGTGGTACTACTACTAACTCAGACAGCTCCGTAGTAGTTCTCATAGAAGTCACCTCCGTAGCCTGGAAGTTCAACATGACCATCCGGAAACAGACGGTCCTGAGAAGCCTGTGGACCAAAGGGGCTAGGATGAGGTCTTGGACCAACAAACGGTGGCCTGCAGGGACCATGGGGTGGGGTGATGCCTCCCACATCACGCTAATCCACCATGTCTGGCAGAGCTGATCTCACAGGATATAGATCCCTTGTATCCATACATCCAGCTTGCACCACAGGTGCAAACCGAGTCAATGTGGCCCAATGATCAGCACGGGTATTGAAAAGCTCCAGCATCAAGGCCCGATTCTCTCGGTCCTTATCTTCGAGCATCTCGGCAGTGGTACGAGTTAATGAGTCCTCCTGAGTGGAGTCAGCATAGATAGCCTGAAGATACCCTTGCGCTCCCGGAAGTGAAGCTGGCATGTAACGGAAGTCGGTGTTCCGAAGCAGGCCAGTCCGGACTCGCAAGATGGTCATCATGGAATAGGCAGCATCCTGCACAGCCATCTCAACAGTAACCCCGAGTCCATAGGAACAGTGAAGGGGCTCGGTAGATCCAGGATAAGAAGGAAATATCCTGACGGTGCAGAGATATTGGCTTTGATTAAAGTCGCGGAACTGCTCTTCGACGGTGTATTCGGGATACCAACGGTAGCCCGTCTCGATCATTACCCGGACTAGCATAGCAGTATGACCGGGCACGTCGAGGCACTGGGTCAGGCGAACCACTTGGTTTTGAACACGGTTGGCCATCTGAAAGCACAACCACAATGTAAAGACATCAGAATTTCTAGGGAAAATCGGACATCATAACAGCTGTAAATGCTCAGAAAAAGATTTGAGACATCCACAACAGTTTGCAATACCACTCAACAACATCATATCAAGGTTCTGATCCAATTAGCAACATACTAAGAATAGTAGAAACTGAACTGGGACTGGTAACAACAATCCTATAAGCTACTACGGATTAGTAACACGTGAACCTGATAGAAGAAGAGAGCCTAGTCCTCAACCCACGTTGAATGAGAAGAGAATGATTCAGATCAGAGGCATAGGGTAAAGAAGTAAAAGAGCCTTACGTTCCCCCCCACAATCAATTCCCCTACATATAACTAAAGCATTTCTAGACTCGACATCGACCAATTTGGCTCGACGAACCTACAGGCAGTCCGGCTCTGATACCAGCACTGTCAGGACCCCGATTCCAAGTCACATCGATCTAGCCGGTAACACCTCATATCACTTTGCGGCCTCACGCACGGTATCCCACGGGTGTCGCCTTACCATGGCCCGGGACCGTTTGCGCCTTTTGGCTCACGTATATGATAGTGTCGCTAGCATCCATATGAAAGAGAACCCGGGCCGACATGGCTAGTCATGAACCCAAAGTGGCACAAACCTATGGAGACAGGCATACATGTATCACATCGAGCATGTCGGTCATCGGCGAGTGATTCCGGGCTATAGCATTGGGCTAACAGGACTCCGAGGGACCCGGGCTGTAGCAGGCTAGGCAGGACTCCGGAAATCACTACGTGACATTTCCCCGAAGGGACAGACATAGGAATGAAGTGAAACACATGCCGGCCAGTCAAGTGTCCTGAACAGTAGTGCTGGGCTAGCAGGACTCCGGTGAACCGGGCTGTAGCAGACTACTATGGCTCGATGAACACTAGACTACATTTCCCCATAAGAAAGGCTGCCAAGGATAAACAACTAGATTGTCGGATCCCACTCATACCAAGCATTTCAATCATACACACAATATGCCCGATATGAGTACATACAACATGGCATCACAACAAAACTCTACAACTCAAGTACTTTATTTAAAGGCTCCAGAGAGCCATACATAACATGTTCATACAGATAGGGGTCACATGACCCGGCACTCAAGTCATACACTCATACAAGCACATGCGGAAGCAACTAGTCTGAGTACAGACTCTAGAAAGAAAGAAGGCTTCTCGAAGCCTGTCTATCTACATAGGGCCCTCCATGGCCAGGATCACCACCTGGGTGGCTAGTCACTCGTCGGCGTCAAGGTCTACATAGAACCCATCGGAGGGGGCGGTGTTGTCATCTGAAAACAGTAATTAAGCAAACATGAGTACAAAGGTACTCAGCAAGTCTTACATCAGAACCTACTATACATGCTTATACTCAAGAAGGTGGTGGGGTTAATGCAGCAAGCCAGCTTTGACTCTTGGCTAAGCTATCCTACGGAACTTCACCAGTAAAATAGTTTTCGCACATGAGTCCACTACTCACCAACACAATACTCCACTGTGGATCCTCCCTCGTCATCCTACAAGAGGGCCATCCTCGATACTCACACTTATCTTGAGTCTTTTAGTAGTGTCCATTAACTTGTCTATGAACTGTATAGGCAACCAAGTAGTCATGTACCGCGGACGCGGCTATTCGAATAGTTTTATACCCTGCAGGGGTGTACTTCTTCATACACGCTTTCACCACTTAGCGCCGCTTACACGACATGTACTCGGCAACCTTCAAGCGGAAGCCCACCAAGGGTGTTGGCCACGGCCTACCTAAACACTTAAGTCTCTAGTCCAGGTTTATCGCCTATCCAGGTTCCATCCGCAGGGAGTCCGGCCGAGGTTTCCACATACGGCCCCGAACGATGTGAACAGGGTCCCGAGACGCCAAACGGGCGCCCGACATACCCGACCACGGTGTATCTACCGCAACATAGCCCACCCCTAGGGCCAGCGCTACGCACGGCCGCCAACACATATGCTACAAACACCAGAAACTATTTGCAACTCCTGGACAGAGTACTAAGGTGATTAAGAAGCCGAGAGGGTCCATTGGTTTCGGGCCCAATGTACGGTAGTAACTGCATCTTAAATCACACATACAGATCTCAGTTCTTAGGGACGGCCTCAATGAAACAACCCACCATGTACTCCTACATGGCCTCTCATCGATACCTTTACCAAAACATGTTCAACACATCCCTCACATTACCGACATAAGCATTTCACTCTAGCCCATCACCCAGATGAACCAGACCTGACACAACTCTAAGTATAGCAGGCATAGCAAGGTAGAAATCACATACATGGCTCAATCAACTCCTACACATGCTAGTGGGTTTCATCTAGTTACTGTGGCAACGACAGGTCATGCAGAGGATAAGGGTTCAACTACCGTAGCACACAGCAATTTGAATTGCGTTGTCTTAATGCAGTAAACAGGAGCAGAAGTGAGAACATGGGTTTGTATCGGAATGATCAATGGTTGCTTGCCTGATGGAGTGGTAGTGGGATACTGCCCTTCAGTTGGATACTCGTGAATATCCTCGGAGGCAGAACCTACCACGAAGAACACATCGGAACACAATCAACACATGACGATATGCAGCAATATGATGCATGCTATGACATGGCAATATGAATGTGTCTTGGCCTAATGCAAATTATAATAGAAAGGAATGAACTCATTTGAATCAAAGATTCAAATATTAGCTCATTAAACATGGCCTTAATAGTGCATTTCCTTATTCTGCTTAAACAGAAAGGTAAACTTGTTTTGTCATCCATGAAACCATTACAGATGGATAGATTGAATTTTTCTAATCATTTTTCATATATAAATCTTTGCATTTGGAGCTATGGTTGATTTTCTATGATTTTTAGAAGTTTTGACTATTTTCTGGAATTCCTGAATAAACATAAATCCAGAAAATTCATTACTGCGTTAGCATTGCATCATGCTGACCTCAGCAGGTCAAAGGCGCCAGCCCAGGTCAAACCTGACTGGTGGGCCCCTTCTGTCAGCTTCTCAGCTAATTAACAGGATTAGATTAACACTAATTAGTTGTCAGTGGGGCCTGGGCCCACATGTCAGTGACTGATTTAATTAAAATTAGTTAAAACTAATCCTAATTTAGTTAGCAGACCGACCCCACTTGTCATAGACTCAGGGGGGTCTACCTGGGCCCACCCAGGGGTCAAACTGGGTCAAACTCGCCGGCGTTGAGCCGCCGACGAGGCCTAGACGGCGGAGGACTTCGGATTTGGTCCTCCGGTGACCAAATCGACGGCGGAGACGTGCTACGCGTAGCTGGGGCTCGCGCGCATCTAGTGGGGCAAGTGGGAGGAGCTTGGGTGGAGCGAGCTCGCCGGAATCGAGCTCATGGCGGCGGCCGGAGTTCGGGCGGAGAGGGAAAGAGGGCTACGGTGCACGACAGGGCGAGGAAGTGCGTGCGTTAGGCTCCTGGGGACGCACTGAATTCGGTGGTGCGCTCGGACGCGTGCTTGCACGGCTGTAGCCACGACGGCGACATGGCCGGCGGCGAGGAGCTCTCGGGTGCGGTGGAAACGGCGGCTACAGAGGCCAAATGAGCACGGGAGCTAGGGGAAAGGAAGAGGAGCTCACAGCAGAGTCGGAGAGGGGAGGTCCTGGTGACGGCGAATCGGACGGAGACGGCTCGGGTGCCCGGGGTTGAAGATGAGGGCGTAGACGGTGTTCGGCGGCGTTTGGGGTCGTGTGGGTCGGCGAAGAGGTCCAGGGCGACGAGGCGGAGCTATTGGGCTCGTCGGAGGGGCGAAGGAGTGGCTGTGGTGGCAACTATGGCGATCGGCGGCGAGGTTCGCGCTCGGC
Organism: Triticum aestivum; assembly: GCF_018294505.1. Taxonomy (NCBI): domain Eukaryota; kingdom Viridiplantae; phylum Streptophyta; class Magnoliopsida; order Poales; family Poaceae; genus Triticum; species Triticum aestivum. The sequence goes on from NC_057794.1 coordinate 324,983,125, forward strand.
CATCACGGGGGAGAGTAAGAGAGACGAGGGGGAGAGTGCGAGAGGATGAGAGGGGGACGTGGGGGTCGCATGGCACCTCTAGGCGTCTCCGGGTGTCGGCGGAAGCAGGAGGTGGCCAGCGCGCGGCGAGCACGCGCCCCTGCCTCCTGGCACGAGGAGGACGTTGACTGGCGAAGCCAGTAGGCTGGGCCGAGCCAGGTGGGCTGGCCAGCTCAGGTAAGGCCCAGGTGGCTCCCTCTCTTTTTTTTGATTTGTTTCTGTTTTTCTAATTAACTGCAACTGTTGGGCTTTAAATAAAATACTAAAACGTTTCCAAAAATCCTGAAAATAATTATGGGCTCTGTTTAGATTATTTCCAACAGCAAACATTTATTTCCAGAATTATTTGGGCATTCAAATTATTTTATAGCATTTAAATGCCCAAATTTAAATACTTATGATTTAATTCAATGACCTTCTGTTGACCTAGAAAAATGTGCACCAATTTTGCCAGAGGTTTTAACCCAAGACAAAGAGGGTGAACTTTTTAGAAGGGCATTTCAGGTTCATTGAAAATAATTTTAGTAAACCCTAGTTGTTTCCAGGGGGTGTTGGGGGTTTCTGCCTTCCCCATTTCAAATTAAAAGAAATTTAAACATGATGCACACTCTAATGCCTGAGCTAGCTAGGGTGTGACACCCTAGCAATTTGTTCATCAAGGAAATCACTAAGTGGCACAGTAGTATCAGGCATAGAGGTAGTTTCATCATAAGTATCATGCATAGCAGAAGTGGCATCATCAATAACATGCGACATATCAGAACGAATAGCAGAAGCAGGTGTAGGTGTCGCAAACTTACTCATAACAGAAGGTGAATCAAGTGCAGAGCTAGATGGCAGTTCCTTACCCCCCTCGTAGTTGAGGGATAGATATTGGTTTTTGGATCTCTTAAGTTCTTCATAATGATAAGCAGACATATATCCCAAGTGACTCAAAGAATAGAGATATGCTCCCCGGCAACGGCGCCAGAAAATAGTCTTGATAACCCACAAGTATAGGGGATCGCAACAGTTTTCGAGGGTAGAGTATTCAACCCGAATTTATTGATTCGACATAAGGGGAGCCAAAGAATACTCTCAAGTATTAGCAGCTGAGTTGTCAATTCAACCACACCTGGAAACTTAATATCTGCAGCAAAGTGTTTAGTAGCAAAGTAATATGATAGTAGTGATAACGGTAGCAAAAGGTAACAGTAATAAAAGTAATATTTTTGGTATTTTGTAGTGATGATAGCAATAGCAACGGAAAAGTAAATAAGCGGAGAACAATTTATGGAAAGCTCGTAGGCAATGAATCAGTGATGGAGAATTATGTCGGATGCGATTCATCATGTAACAGTCATAACCTAGGGTGACACAGAACTAGCTCCAGTTCATTGATATAATGTAGGCATGTATTCCAAACATAGTCATACGTGCTTATGGAAAAGAACTTGCATGACATGTTTTGTCCTACCCTCCTGTGGCAGCGGGGTCCTTACGAAAACTAAGGGATATTAAGGCCTCCTTTTAATAGAGAACCAGAACAAAGCATTAACACATAGTGAATACATGAACTCCTCAAACTATGGTCATCACCGGTAAGTATCCCGATTATTGTCACTTCGGAGTTAACGGATCATAACACATAATAGGTGACTATAGACTTGCAAGATAGGATCAAGAACACTCATATATTGATGAAAACATAATAGGTTCAGATCTTAAATCATGGCACTCGGGCCCTAGTGACAAACATTAAGCATAGCAAAGTCATAGCAACATCTATCTCAGAACATAGTGGACACTAGGGATCAAACCCTAACAAAACTAACTCGATTAGATGATAGATCCCATCCAACCCATCACCGTCCAGCAAGCCTACGATGGAATTACTCACGCACTGCGGTGGGCATCATGAAATTGGTGATGGAGGATGGTTGATGATGACGATGGTGACGGATTCCCCTCTCCGGAGCCCCGGACGGACTCTAGATCAGCCCTCCCGAGAGGTTTTAGGGCTTGGCGGCGGCTCCGTATCGTAAAACGCGATGAATTATTCTCTCTGATTTTTTTCTCATCGAAACTCAATATATGGAGGTGAAGTTGGAGTCGGAGACGCAACAGGGGCCCACGAGGTAGGGGGCACGCCCTAGGGGGCAGGCGCGCCCCCACCCTCGTGGCAAGGTGGTGGGCCCCCTGGCCTCCATCTTTTGCAGGTATTTTTCTTATTTTCTGAAAAGTCGCTCCGTGAAGTTTCAGGTCATTCCGAGAACGTTTGCTCTTGCACATAAATAACACCATGGTAATTCTGCTAAAAACAGCGTCAGTCCGGGTTAGTTCCATTCAAATCATGCAAGTTAGAGTCCAAAACAAGGGCAAAAGTGTTTGGAAAAGTAGATACATTGGAGACGTATCACTGTGCGGCGCGGCCGACATGGGCTCGAATCTGTCAAAGATCAAGTCTCCGCGGATGTCGGGCGTGTAGTTCAAGTTTCCGAATCTGGCCTGATGGCCAGGGGCATAGCTCTCGATCTACTCCAGATGGCCAAGCGAATTGGCTCGCAGTGTGAAGCCGCCGAATACAAAGATCTGTCCGGGGAGGAAGACCTCACCCTGTACCGCATCGTTACCGATGATCGAAGGAGCCATCGAGCCTTACGGTGACGACACATAGTGGAACTCTGAATGAAAGCACCAATGTCGGTGTCAAAACCGGCGGATCTCGGGTAGGGAGTCCCGAACTGTGCGTCTAAGGCAGATGGAAACGGGAAGCAGGGGACACGATGTTTACCCATGTTCGGGCCCTCTTGATGGAGGTAATACCCTACGTCCTGCTTGATTGTTCTTGATAATATGAGTAGTACAAGAGTTGATCTACCACGAGATAAAAGAGGCTAAACCCTAGAAGCTAGCCTACGGTATGATTGTATGTTGTCCTACGGACTAAAACCCTCCGGTTTATATAGACACCGGAGGGGGCTGGGGTTACACAAGGTTGGTTACAAAGGAGGAGATATACATATCCGTATTGCCTAGCTTGCCTTCCACGCCAAGTAGAGTCCCATCCGGACATGGGACGAAGTCTTCAATCTTGTATCTTCATAGTCCAACAGTCCGGCCAAAGGATATAGTCCGGCTGTCCAGAGACCCCCTAATCCAGGACTCCCTCAGGGGGGACGCGGCCATCGTACGGGCCTTCACGAAGCGTTTCCATGGTGTCATCTTTGCAAGAAGGGGGTGCAGGAATGGGGATCGGGATTCGTGGATTCGGGGGTTGCCGACACTAGAGCAGACGAGCCGACGAAGCTTAAGGAGGGAGACTTAAATAAACCCAGATATTTTCATCGCAAACGATTCCTAGAAAACAACTGTGTGTGATGTTGTAGATATTTTTTATTAGTTGTGAAAGACGAATTTGGAATAAAGTGCTAACGGATGGTCTTTTAAATGAATGAGAAATTTTGTAGTACTGATACAACTGTCATGTCAAATTTTGGAAAATTTCAGGGGTCATTTGACCTTCTAAGACATTTAAGTGATTTTCTAGCCATTTAATAACCGTAATTGAAATTTGAACTACATGTACATGCAACAGCTAACCATAACGGTTTGAAAACTCATATTTCGTGTATTGTGTGCGATTTAATTCCATGTGCATTAAATTGGAAGGAATTTTCAAACATATTGGTCTAACGACTATGACCCAATTAAGCATGGAGTGACATGACATTTTAATTCCAAAAAATTAAAAAAATCAGAAACACATGAAACATTGGTTGATGTGATGTCATGCCACCAAGAGGATCTAATGTCAACACCCCTCACAAACCAGAAAAAAACACTAAAAGACTCGTGGCTCCGAGAGGGAACAATGCTTGTTTGATAATGAACCGGAGATAGCTTCCTCTTGCGGCCTTCAAATTTTTTTCTACGTCTAACATGCACTACTACAACTGTATTGTGAAATTTTTGAAAATTATAGGGGTCATTTGACCTTTTAGAGACATTTAAGTGATTTTCTAGCCATTTAATGACCGTAATTCAAATTTGAACTACATCTACATGCAACGCGTAACCGAAACGGATTGAAAAATCATATTTGTGTACTTGTGTGCGAGTTAATTCCATGTGCAGTAAACTAGAAGGAATTTTCAAACATATTTGTATCACGACATGGACACATATGCATGAATATGTATGCATGGAGTGGCATGTCATTTTAATTAAAAAAAAACAGAAACACATGAAACCTTGGTTGATATAATGTCATGCCACCAAGATGATGTGGTAAAGAAATTGGCATGTTTGACGAAAGTTTGGACACACACCCCTCACAAACCAGAGCAACTCGCTAGAAGGTTCGTGGTTCCGAGAGGAACAATGCATGTTTGATGACGAACAGGAGATAGCTTCCTCTTACGGCATTCAATTTTTTTCGACATCTAACGTGCACTACTACAACTAAAATGTGAAATTTTGGAAAAATTTAGGGGTCATCTGACATTTTAAAGACATTTAAGTGATTTTCTAACCATTTAATGACCGTAATTCAAATTTGAACTACATCTACATGCAACGCCTCACCAAAACATTTTGAAAAATCATATATGTGTACTTGTGTGTGAGTTAATTTCATGTGCAGTAAATTGGAAGGAATTTTCAAACATATTGGTCTCACGACATGGACACATGTATACGTATGCATGGAGTGACATGGAATTTTAATTCAAAAAATAGAAAAATGATGAGAAACACATGAAACCTTGGTTGATGTAATGTCATGCCACCAAGATGATGTGGTAAAGAAATTGGCATGTTTGACGACGTTTGGACACGCACCCCTCACAAACCGGAGCAACTTGCCAGAAGGTTCGTGGTCCGGAGAGGGAACAATGCATGGTTGATGACGAACGGGAGATAGCTTCCTCTTACGGCCTTCAATTTTTTTCCTATCTTTAACGTGCACTGATACAACTGTCATGTGAAAATTTGGTAAATTTCAGGGGTCATTTGACCTTTTAAAGACATTTAAGTGATTTTCTAACCATTTAATGACCATAATTCAAATTTGAACTACATCTACATGCAACGCCTAACCATAACGGTTTGAAAAATCACATTTTTGTGAACTTGTGTGCGAGTTAATTCCATGTCCACTAAATTCGAAGGAATTTTCAAACATATTGGTGTCAAGGCATGGGCACATGCATGGAGTACATGCCATGGCATTTTAATTCCAAAAGAGTAAAAAATGATCAGAAAAACATGAAATCTTGCTTGATTTAATGTCATGCCACCCAAATGATGTTGTATATAAATTGGCATGTTTGACGTAAGTTTGGACACACAATCCTTACAAACTGGAGCAAATTGCTAGAAGGTTCGTGGTTCCGATAGGGAACAATGCATGTTTGATGACGAACGAGAGATAGCTTCCTCTTACGGTCTTGAATTTTTTTCAACGTCTAACGTGCACTACTACAACTCTAATGTGAAATTTTGGAAAATTCTAGGGGTCATTTGACCTTTCAAAGACATTGAAGTGATTTTCTAACCATTTAATGATCATAATTCAAATTTGAACTACATCTACATGCAATGCCTAACCAAAACGGTTTGAAAAATCATATATGTGTACTTGTGTGCGAGTTAATTCCATGTGTAGTAAATTAGAAGGAATTTTCAAACATATTGGTCTCACGACACGGACACATGCATACGTATGCATGGAGTGACATGGCATTTTAATTCAAAAAATAGAAAAATGATGAGAAACACATGAAACCTCGGTTGATGTAATGTCATGCCACCAAGATGATGTGGTAAAGAAATTGGCATGTTTGACGACGTTTGGACACGCACCCCTCACAAACCGGAGCAACTTGCCAGAAGGTTCGTGGTCTGGAGAGGGAACAATGCATGGTTGATGACGAACGGGAGATAGCTTCCTCTTACGGCCTTCAATTTTTTTCCTATGTTTAACGTGCACTGATACAACTGTCATGTGAAAATTTGGTAAATTTCAGGGGTCATTTGACCTTTTAAAGACATTTAAGTGATTTTCTAACCATTTAATGACCGTAATTCAAATTTGAACTACATCTACATGCAACGCCTAACCATAACGGTTTGAAAAATCATATTTTTGTGTACTTGTGTGTGAGTTAATTCCATGTCCACTAAATTCGAAGGAATTTTCACACATATTGGTGTCAATGCATGGGCACATGCATGGAGTAGATGCCATGGCATTTTAATTCCAAAAAAGTAAAAAATGATCAGAAAAACATGAAATCTTGCTTGATTTAATGTCATGCCACCCAAATGATGTTGTAAAGAAATTGACATGTTTGACGTAAGTTTGGACACACAATCCTTACAAACTATTGCAAATTGCTAGAAGGTTCGTGGTTCCGAGAGGGAACAATGCACGTTTGATGGCGAACAAGAGATAGCTTCCTCTTACGGCCTTGAATTTTTTTCAACGTCTAACGTGCACTACTACAACTCTAATGTGAAATTTTGGAATATTCTAGGGGTCATTTGACCTTTCAAAGACATTTAAGTGATTTTCTAACATTTAATGACCGTAATTCAAATTTGAACTACATCTACATGCAATGCCTAACCAAAACGGTTTGAAAAATCATATATGTGTACTTGTGTGCGAGTTAATTCCATGTGTAGTAAATTAGAAGGAATTTTCAAACATATTGGTCTCATGACACGGACACATGCATACGTATGCATGGAGTGACATGGCATTTTAATTCAAAAAACAGAAAAATGATGAGAAAGACATGAAACCTCGGTTGATGTAATGTTATGCCACCAAGATGATGTGGTAAAGAAATTGGCATGTTTGCCGACATTTGGACACGCACCCCTCACAAACCGGAGCAACTTGCCAGAAGGTTCGTGGTCCAAAGAGGGAACAATGCATGGTTGATGACGAACGGGAGATAGCTTCCTCTTACGGCCTTTAATTTTTTTCCTATGTTTAACGTGCACTGATACAACTGTCATGTGAAAATTTGGTAAATTTCAGGGGTCATTTGACCTTTTAAAGACATTTAAGTGATTTTCTAACCATTTAATGACCATAATTCAAATTTGAACTACATCTACATGCAACGCCTAACCATAACGGTTTGAAAAATCATATTTTTGTGTACTTGTGTGCGAGTTAATTCCATGTCCACTAAATTCGAAGGAATTTTCAAACATATTGGTGTCAAGGCATGGGCACATGCATGGAGTACATGCCATGGCATTTTAATTCCAAAAAAGTAAAAAATGATCAGAAAAACATGAAATCTTGCTTGATTTAATGTCGTGCCACCCAAATGATGTTGTAAAGAAATTGGCATGTTTGACGTAAGTTTGGACAAACAATCCTTACAAACTGGAGCAAATTGCTAGAAGGTTCGTGGTTCCGAGAGGGAACAATGCATGTTTGATAACGAACGAGAGATAGCTTCCTCTTACGGCCTTGAATTTTTTTCAACGTCTAACGTGCACTACTACAACTCTAATGTCAAATTTTGGAAAATTCTAGGGGTCATTTGACCTTTCAAAGACATTTAAGTGATTTTCTAACCATTTAATGACCGTAATTCAAATTTGAACTACATCTACATGCAATGCCTAACCAAAACGGTTTGAAAAATCATATATGTGTACTTGTGTGCGAGTTAATTCCATGTGTAGTAAATTAGAAGGAATTTTCAAACATATTGGTCTCACGACACGGACACATGCATACGTATGCATGGAGTGACATGGCATTTTAATTCAAAAAATAGAAAAATGATGAGAAACACATGAAACCTCGGTTGATGTAATGTCATGCCACCAAGATGATGTGGTAAAGAAATTGGCATGTTTGACGACGTTTGGACACGCACCCCTCACAAACCGGAGCAACTTGCTAGAAGGTTCATGGTCCGGAGAGGGAACAATGCATGGTTGATGACGAATGGGAGATAGCTTCCTCTTACGGCCTTCAATTTTTTTTCCTATGTTTAACGTGCACTGATACAACTGTCATGTGAAAATTTGGTAAATTTCAGGGGTCATTTGACCTTTTAAAGACATTTAAGTGATTTTCTAACCATTTAATGACCGTAATTCAAATTTGAACTACATCTACATGCAACGCCTAACCATAACGGTTTGAAAAATCATATTTTTGTGTACATGTGTGCGAGTTAATTCCATGTCCACTAAATTCGAAGGAATTTTCAAACATATTGGTGTCAAGGCATGGGCACATGCATGGAGTACATGCCATGGCATTTTAATTCCAAAAAAGTAAAAAATGATCAGAAAAACAAGAAATCTTGCTTGATTTAATGTCATGCCACCCAAATGATGTTGTAAAGAAATTGGCATGTTTGACGTAAGTTTGGACACACAATCTTTACAAACTGGAGCAAATTGCTAGAAGGTTCGTGGTTCCGAGAGGGAACAATGCATGTTTGATGACGAACGAGAGATAGCTTCCTCTTACGGCCTTGAATTTTTTTCAACGTCTAACGTGCACTACTACAACTCTAATGTGAAATTTTGGAAAATTCTAGGGGTCATTTGACCTTTCAAAGACATTTAAGTGATTTTCTAACCATTTAATGACCGTAATTCAAATTTGAACTACATCTACATGCAATGCCTAACCAAAACGGTTTGAAAGATCATATATGTGTACTTGTGTGTGAGTTAATTCCATGTGTAGTAAATTAGAAGTAATTTTCAAACATATTGGTCTCACGACACAGTAACATGCATACGTATGCATGGAGTGACATGGCATTTTAATTCAAAAAATAGAAAAATGATGAGAAACACATGAAACCTCGGTTGATGTAATGTCATGCCACCAAGATGATGTGGTAAAGAAATTGGCATGTTTGACGACGTTTGGACACGCACCCCTCACAAACCGGAGCAACTTGCCAGAAGGTTCGTGGTCCGGAGAGGGAACAATGCATGGTTGATGACGAACGGGAGATAGCTTCCTCTTATGGCCTTCAATTTTTTTCCTATGTTTAACATGCACTGATACAACTGTCATGTGAAAATTTGGTGAATTTCAGGGGTCATTTGACCTTTTAAAGATATTTAAGTGATTTTCTAACCATTTAATGACCGTAATTCAAATTTGAACTACATCTACATGCAATGCCTAACCATAACGGTTTGAAAAATCATATTTTTGTGTACTTGTGTGTGAGTTAATTCCATGTCCACTAAATTCGAAGGAATTTTCAAACATATTGGTGTCAAGGCATGGGCACATGCATGGAGTACATGCCATGGCATTTTAATTCCAAAAAAGCAAAAAATGATAAGAAAAACATGAAATCTTGCTTGATTTAATGTCATGCCACCCAAATGATGTTGTAAAGAAATTGGCATGTTTGACGTAAGTTTGGACACACAATCCTTACAAACTGGAGCAAATTGCTAGAAAGTTCGTGGTTCCGAGAGGGAACAATGCATGTTTGATGACGAACGAGAGATAGCTTCCTCTTACGGCCTTGAATCTTTTTCAACGTCTAACGTGCACTACTACAACTCTAATGTGAAATTTTGGAAAATTCTAGGGGTCATTTGACCTTTCAAAGACATTTAAGTGATTTTTTAACCATTTAATGACCGTAATTCAAATTTAAACTACATCTACATGCAATGCCTAACCAAAACGGTTAGAAAAATCATATATGTGTACTTGTGTGCAGGTTAATTCCATGTGTAGTAAATTAGAAGGAATTTTCAAACATATTGGTCTCACGACACGGACACATGCATACGTATGCATGGAGTGACATGGCATTTTCATTCAAAAAATAGAAAAATGATGAGAAACACATGAAACCTCGGTTGATGTAATGTCATGCCACCAAGATGATGTGGTAAATAAATTGGCATGTTTGACGACGTTTGGACACGCACCCCTCACAAACAGGAGCAACTTGCCAGAAGGTTCGTGGTTCGGAGAGGGAACAATGCATGGTTGATGACGAACGGGAGATAGCTTCCTCTTACGGCCTTCAATTTTTTTCCTATGTTTAACGTGCACTGATAGAACTGTCATGTGAAAATGTGGTAAATTTCAGGGGTCATTTGACCTTTTAAAGACATTTAAGTGATTTTCTAACCATTTAATGACCGTAATTCAAATTTGAACTACATCTACATGCAACGCCTAACCATAACGGTTTGAAAAATCATATTTTTGTGTACTTGTGTGCGAGTTAATTCCATGTCCACTAAATTCGAAGGAATTTTCAAACATATTGGTGTCAAGGCATGGGCACATGCATGGAGTAGATGCCATGGCATTTTAATTCCAAAAAAGTAAAAAATGATCAGAAAAACATGAAATCTTGCTTGATTTAATGTCATGCCACCCAAATGATGTTGTAAAGAAATTGGCATGTTTGACGTAAGTTTGGACACACAATCCTTACAAACTGTTGCAAATTGCTAGAAGGTTTGTGGTTCCGAGAGGGAACAATGCATGTTTGATGACGAACGAGAGATAGCTTCCTCTTATGGCCTTGAATTTTTTTTCAACGTCTAACGTGCACTACTACAACTCTAATGTGAAATTTTGGAAAATTCTAGGGGTCATTTGACCTTTCAAAGACATTTAAGTGATTTTCTAACCATTTAATGATCGTAATTCAAATTTGAACTACATCTACATGCAACGCCTAACCAAAACGGTTTGAAAAATCATATATGTGTACTTGTGTGCGAGTTAATTCCATGTGCAGTAAATTAGAAGGAATTTTCAAACATATTGGTCTCACGACACGGACACATGCATACGTATGCATGGAGTGACATGGCATTTTAATTCAAAAAATAGAAAAATGATGAGAAACACATGAAACCTTGGTTGATGTAATGTCATGCCACCAAGATGATGTGGTAAAGAAATTGGCATGTTTGACGACGTTTGGACACGCACCCCTCACAAACCGGAGCAACTCGCTAGAAGGTTCGTGGTTCCGAGAGGGAACAATGCATGTTTGATGACGAACGGGAGATAGCTTCCTCTTACGGCCTTCAATTTTTTTCCTATGTTTAACGTGCACTGATACAACTGTCATGTGAAAATTTGGTAAATTTCAGGGGTCATTTGACCTTTTAAAGACATTTAAGTGATTTTCTAACCATTTAATGACAGTAATTCAAATTTGAACTACATCTACATGCAACGCCTAACCATAACGGTTTGAAAAATCATATTTTTGTGTACTTGTGTGCGAGTTAATTCCATGTCCACTAAATTCGAAGGAATTTTCAAACATATTGGTGTCAAGGCATGGGCACATGCATGGAGTACATGCCATGGCATTTTAATTCCAAAAAAGTAAAAAATGATCAGAAAAACATGAAATCTTTCTTGATTTAATGTCATGCCACCCAAATGATGTTGTAAATAAATTGGCATGTTTGACGTAAGTTTGGACACACAATCTTTACAAACTGGAGCAAAATGCTAGAAGGTTCGTGGTTCCGAGAGGGAACAATGCATGTTTGATGACGAACGAGAGATAGCTTCCTCTTACGGCATTGAATTTTTTTGAACGTCTAACGTGCACTACTACAACTCTAATGTGAAATTTTGGGAAATTCTAGGGGTCATTTGACCTTTCAAAGACATTTAAGTGATTTTCTAACCCTTTAATGACCGTAATTCAAATTTGAACTACATCTACATGCAATGCCTAACCAAAACGGTTTGAAAGATCATATATGTGTACTTGTGTGCGAGTTAATTCCATGTGTAGTAAATTAGAAGGAATTTTCAAACATATTGGTCTCACGACACGGACACATACATACGTATGCATGGAGTGACATGGCATTTTAATTCAAAAAATAGAAAAATGATGAGAAACACATGAAACCTCGGTTGATGTAATGTCATGCCACCAAGATGATGTGGTAAACAAATTGGCATGTTTGACGACGTTTGGACACGCACCCCTCACAAACCGGAGCAACTTGCCAGAAGGTTCGTGGTCCGGAGAGGGAACAATGCATGGTTGATGACGAATGGGAGATAGCTTCCTCTTACGGCCTTCAATTTTTTTCCTATGTTTAACGTGCACTGATACAACTGTCATGTGAAAATTTGGTAAATTTCAGGGGTCATTTGACCTTTTAAAGACATTTAAGTGCTTTTCTAACCATTTAATGACAGTAATTCAAATTTGAACTACATCTACATGCAACGCCTAACCATAACGGTTTGAAAAATCATATTTTTGTGTACTTGTGTGCGAGTTAATTCCATGTCCACTAAATTCGAAGGAATTTTCAAACATATTGGTGTCAAGGCATGGGCACATGCATGGAGTACATGCCATGGCATTTTAATTCCAAAAAAGTAAAAAATGATCAGAAAAACATGAAATCTTTCTTGATTTAATGTCATGCCACCCAAATGATGTTGTAAAGAAATTGGCATGTTTGACGTAAGTTTGGACACACAATCTTTACAAACTGGAGCAAATTGCTAGAAGGTTCGTGGTTCCGAGAGGGAACAATGCATGTTTGATGACGAACGAGAGATAGCTTCCTCTTACGGCATTGAATTTTTTTGAACGTCTAACGTGCACTACTACAACTCTAATGTGAAATTTTGGGAAATTCTAGGGGTCATTTGACCTTTCAAAGACATTTAAGTGATTTTCTAACCCTTTAATGTCCATAATTCAAATTTGAACTACATCTACATGCAATGCCTAACCAAAACGGTTTGAAAGATCATATATGTGTACTTGTGTGCGAGTTAATTCCATGTGTAGTAAATTAGAAGGAATTTTCAAACATATTGGTCTCACGACACGGACACATACATACGTATGCATGGAGTGACATGGCATTTTAATTCAAAAAATAGAAAAATGATGAGAAACACATGAAACCTCGGTTGATGTAATGTCATGCCACCAAGATGATGTGGTAAAGAAATTGGCATGTTTGACGACGTTTGGACACGCACCCCTCACAAACCGGAGCAACTTGCCAGAAGGTTCGTGGTCCGGAGAGGGAACAATGCATGGTTGATGACGAACGGGAGATAGCTTCCTCTTACGGCCTTCAATTTTTTTCCTATGTTTAACGTGCACTGATACAACTGTCATGTGAAAATTTGGTAAATTTCAGGGGTCATTTGACCTTTTAAAGACATTTAAGTGATTTTCTAACCATTTAATGACCGTAATTCAAATTTGAACTACATCTACATGCAACGCCTAACCATAACGGTTTGAAAAATCATATTTTTCTGTACTTGTGTGCGAGTTAATTCCATGTCCACTAAATTCGAAGGAATTTTCAAACATATTGGTGTCAAGGCATGGGCACATGCATGGAGTACATGCCATGGCATTTTAATTCCAAAAAAGAAAAAATGATCAGAAAAACATGAAATCTTGCTTGATTTAATGTCATGCCACCCGAATGATGTTGTAAAGAAATTGGCATGTTTGACGTAAGTTTGGACACACAATCTTTACAAACTGGAGCAAATTGCTAGAAGGTTCGTGGTTCCGAGAGGGAACAATGCATGTTTGATGACGAACGAGAGATAGCTTCCTCTTACGGCCTTGGATTTTTTTCAACGTCTAATGTGCACTACTACAACTCTAATGTGAAATTTTGGAAAATTCTAGGGGTCATTTGACCTTTCAAAGACATTTAAGTGATTTTCTAACCATTTAATGACCGTAATTCAAATTTGAACTACATCTACATGCAATGCCTAACCAAAACGGTTTGAAAGATCATATATGTGTACTTGTGTGCGAGTTAATTCCATGTGTAGTAAATTAGAAGGAATTTTCAAACAAATTGGTCTCACGACACGGACACATGCATACGTATGCATGGAGTGACATGTCATTTTAATTCAAAAAATAGAAAAATGATGAGAAACACATGAAACCTCGGTTGATGTAATGTCATGCCACCAAGATGATGTGGTAAAGAAATTGGCATGTTTGACGACGTTTGGACACGCACCCCTCACAAACCGGAGCAACTTGCCAGAAGGTTCGTGGTCCGGAGAGGGAACAATGCATGGTTGATGACGAATGGGAGATAGCTTCCTCTTACGGCCTTCAATTTTTTTCCTATGTTTAACGTGCACTGATACAACTGTCATGTGAAAATTTGGTAAATTTCAGGGGTCATTTGACCTTTTAAAGACATTTAAGTGATTTTCTAACCATTAATGACCGTAATTCAAATTTGAACTACATCTACATGCAACGCCTAACCATAACGGTTTGAAAAATCATATTTTTGTGTACTTGTGTGCGAGTTAATTCCATGTCCACTAAATTCGAAGGAATTTTCAAACATATTGGTGTCAAGGCATGGGCACATGCATGGAGTACATGCCATGGCATTTTAATTCCAAAAAAGTAAAAAATGATCAGAAAAACATGAAATCTTGCTTGATTTAATGTCATGCCACCCAAATGATGTTGGTAAAGAAATTGGCATGTTTGACGTAAGTTTGGACACACAATCCTTACAAACTGGAGCAAATTGCTAGAAGGTTCGTGGTTCCGAGAGGGAACAATGCATGTTTGATGACGAACGAGAGATAGCTTCCTCTTACGGCATTGAATTTTTTCAACGTCTAACATGCACTACTACAACTCTAATGTGAAATTTTGGAAAATTCTAGGGGTCATTTGACCTTTCAAAGACATTTAAGTGATTTTCTAACCATTTAATGACCGTAATTCAAATTTGAACTACATCTACATGCAATGCCTAACCAAAACGTTTTGAAAAATCATATATGTGTACTTGTGTGCGAGTTAATTCCATGTGCAGTAAATTAGAAGGAATTTTCAAACATATTGGTCTCACGACACGGACACATGCATACGTATGCATGGAGTGACATGGCATTTTAATTCAAAAAATAGAAAAAATGATGAGAAACACATGAAACCTTGGTTGATGTAATGTCATGCCACCAAGATGATGTGGTAAAGAAATTGGCATGTTTGACGAACGTTTGGACACGCACCCCTCACAAACCGGAGCAACTCGCTAGAAGGTTCGTGGTTCCGAGAGGGAACAATGCATGTTTGATGACAAACGGGAGATAGCCTCCTCTTACGGCCTTCAATTTTTTCCTATGTTTAACGTGCACTAATACAACTGTCATGTGAAAATTTGGTAAATTTTAGCGGTCATTTGACCTTTTAAAGACATTTAAGTGATTTTCTAACCATTTAATGACCGTAATTCAAATTTGAACTACATCTACATGCAACGCCTAACCATAACGGTTTGAAAAATCATATTTTTGTGTACTTGTGTGCGAGTTAATTCCATGTCCAGTAAATTCGAAGGAATTTTCAAACATATTGGTGTCAAGGCATGGGCACATGCATGGAGTACATGCCATGGCATTTTAATTCCAAAAAAGTAAAAAATGATCAGAAAAACATGAAACCTTGCTTGATTTAATGTCATGCCACCAAGATGATGTTGGTAAAGAAATTGGCATGTTTGACGTAAGTTTGGACACACAACCCTTCACAAACTGGAGCAAATTGCTAGAAGGTTCGTGGTTCCGAGAGGGAACAATGCATGTTTGATGACGAACGAGAGATAGCTTCCTCTTACGGCCTTGAATTTTTTCAACGTCTAACGTGCACTACTACAACTCTAATGTGAAATTTTGGAAAATTCTAGGGGTCATTTGACCTTTCAAAGACATTTAAGTGATTTTCTAACCATTTAATGACCGTAATTCAAATTTGAACTACATCTACATGCAACGCCTAACCAAAACGGTTTGAAAAATCATATATGTGTACTTGTGTGCGAGTTAATTCCATGTGCAGTAAATTAGAAGGAATTTTCAAACATATTGGTCTCACGACACGGACACATGCATACGTATGCATGGAGTGACATGGCATTTTAATTCAAAAAATAGAAAAATGATGAGAAACACATGAAACCATGGATGATGTAATGTCATGCCACCAAGATGATGTGGTAAAGAAATTGGCATGTTTGACGAACGTTTGGACACGCACCCCTCACAAACCGGAGCAACTCGCTAGAAGGTTCGTGGTTCCGAGAGGGAACAATGCATGTTTGATGACGAACGGGAGATAGCTTCCTCTTACGGCCTTCAATTTTTTTCCTATGTTTAACGTGCACTAATACAACTGTCATGTGAAAATTTGGTAAATTTCAGGGGTCATTTGACCTTTTAAAGACATTTTAGTGATTTTCTATCCATTTAACGACCGTAATTCAAATTTGATCTACATCTACATGCAACGCCTAACCATAACGGTTTGAAAAATCATATTTTTGTGTACTTGTGTGCGAGTTAATTCCATGTGCAGTAAATTCGAATGGAATTTTCAAACATATTGGTGTCAAGGCATGGGCACATGCATGGAGTACATGCCATGGCATTTTAATTCCAAAAAATAAAAAATGATCAGAAAAACATGAAACCTTGCTTGATTTAATGTCATGCCACCCAAGATGATGTGGTAAAGAAATTGGCATGTTTGACGAAAGTTTGGACACACACCCTCACAAACCGGAGCAACTTGCTAGAAGGTTCGTGGTTCCGAGAGGGAACAATGCATGTTTGATGACGAACGGGAGATAGCTTCCTCTTACGGCCTTGAATTTTTTCAACGTCTAACGTGCACTACTACAACTGTAATGTGAAATTTTGGAAAATTCTAGGGGTCATTTGACCTTTCAAAGACATTTAAGTGATTTTCTAACCATTTAATGACCGTAATTCAAATTTGAACTACATCTACATGCAACGCCTAACCAAAACGGTTTGAAAAATCATATATGTGTACTTGTGTGCGAGTTAATTCCATGTGCAATAAATTAGAAGGAATTTTCAAACATATTGGTCTCACGACATGGACACATGCATATGTATGCATGGAGTGACATGGCATTTTAATTCAAAAAATAGAAAAATGATGAGAAACACATGAAACCTTGGTTGATGTAATGTCATGCCACCAAGATGATGTGGTAAAGAAATTGGCATGTTTGACGAACGTTTGGACACGCACCCCTCACAAACCGGAGCAACTCGCTAGAAGGTTCGTGGTTCCGAGAGGGAACAATGCATGTTTGATGACGAACGGGAGATAGCTTCCTCTTACGGCCTTCAATTTTTTCCTACGTTTAACGTGCACTAATACAACTGTCATGTGAAAATTTGGTAAATTTCAGGGGTCATTTGACCTTTTAAAGACATTTAAGTGATTTTCTAACCATTTAATGACCGTAATTCAAATTTGAACTACATCTACATGCAACGCCTAACCATAACGGTTTGAAATATCATATTCTTGTGTACTTGTGTGCGAGTTAATTCCATGTGCAGTAAATTCGAAGGAATTTTCAAATATATTGGTGTCAAGGCATGGGCACATGCATGGAGTACATGCCATGGCATTTTAATTCCAAAAAATTAAAAAATGATCAGAAAAACATGAAACCTTGCTTGATTTAATGTCATGCCACCAAGATGATGTGGTAAAGAAATTGGCATGTTTGACGAAAGTTTGGACACACACCCTCACAAACCGGAGCAACTCGCTAGAAGGTTCGTGGTTCCGAGAGGGAACAATGCATGTTTGATGACGAACGGGAGATAGCTTCCTCTTACGGCCTTCAATTTTTTTCAACGTCTAACGTGCACTACTACAACTGTAATGTGAAATTTTGGAAAATTCTAGGGGTCATTTGACCTTTTAAAGACATTTAAGTGATTTTCTAACCATTTAATGACCGTAATTCAAATTTGAACTACATCTACATGCAACGCCTAACCAAAACGTTTTGAAAAAAAATCATATATGTGTACTTGTGTGTGAGTTAATTCCATGTGCAGTAAATTAGAAGGAATTTTCAAACATATTGGTCTCACGACATGGACACATGCATACGTATGCATGGAGTGACATGGCATTTTAATTCAAAAAATAGAAAAATGATGAGAAACACATGAAACCTTGGTTGATGTAATGTCATGCCACCAAGATGATGTGGTAAAGAAATTGGCATGTTTGACGAACGTTTGGACACGCACCCCTCACAAACCGGAGCAACTCGCTAGAAGGTTCGTGGTTCCGAGAGGGAACAATGCATGTTTGATGACGAACGGGAGATAGCTTCCTCTTACGGCCTTCAAATTTTTTTCCTACGTTTAACGTCCACTAATACAACTGTCATGTGAAAATTTGGTAAATTTCAGGGGTCATTTGACCTTTTAAAGACATTTAAGTGATTTTCTAACCATTTAATGACCGTAATTCAAATTTGAACTACATCTACATGCAACGCCTAACCATAACGGTTTGAAAAATCATATTTTTGTGTACTTGTGTGCGAGTTAATTCCATGTGCAATAAATTCGACGGAATTTTCAAACATATTGGTGTCAAGGCATGGGCACATGCATGGAGTACATGCCATGGCATTTTAATTCCAAAAAATAAAAAATGATCAGAAAAACATGAAACCTTGCTTGATTTAATGTCATGCCACCAAGATGATGTGGTAAAGAAATTGGCAGGTTTCACGAAAGTTTGGACACACACCCCTCACAAACCGGAGCAACTCGCTAGAAGGTTCGTGGTTCCGAGAGGGAACAATGCATGTTTGATGACGAACGGAGATAGCTTCCTCTTACGGCCTTGAAATTTTTTTCAACGTCTAACGTGCACTACTACAACTGTAATGTGAAATTTTGGAAAATTCTAGGGGTCATTTGACCTTTTAAAGACATTTAAGTGATTTTCTAACCATTTAATGACCGTAATTCAAATTTGAACTACATCTACATGCAACGCCTAACCAAAACGGTTTGAAAAATCATATATGTGTACTTGTGTGCGAGTTAATTCCATGTGCAGTAAATTAGAAGGAATTTTCAAACATATTGGTCTCACGACATGGACACATGCATACGTATGCATGGAGTGACATGGCATTTTAATTCAAAAAATAGAAAAATGATCAGAAAAACATGAAACCTTGGTTGATGTAATGTCATGCCACCAAGATGATGTGGTAAAGAAATTGGCATGTTTGACGAACGTTTGGACACACACCCCTCACAAACCGGAGCAACTCGCTAGAAGGTTCGTGGTTCCGAGAGGGAACAATGCATGTTTGATGACGAACGGGAGATAGCTTCCTCTTACGGCCTTCAAATTTTTTCCTACGTTTAACGTGCACTAATACAACTGTCATGTGAAAATTTGGTAAATTTCAGGGGTCATTTGACCTTTTAAAGACATTTAAGTGATTTTCTAACCATTTAATGACCGTAATTCAAATTTGAACTACATCTACATGCAACGCCTAACCATAACGGTTTGAAAAATCATATTTTTGTGTACTTGTGTGCGAGTTAATTCCATGTGCAGTAAATTAGAAGGAATTTTCAAACATATTGGTCTCAAGGCATGGGCACATGCATGGAGTACATGCCATGGCATTTTAATTCCAAAAAATAAAAAATGATCAGAAAAACATGAAACCTTGCTTGATTTAGTGTCATGCCACCAAGATGATGTGGTAAAGAAATTGGCATGTTTGACGAAAGTTTGGACACACACCCCTCACAAACCGGAGCAACTCGCTAGAAGGTTCGTGGTTCCGAGAGGGAACAATGCATGTTTGATGACGAACGGGAGATAGCTTCCTCTTACGGCCTTCAAATTTTTTCAACGTCTAACATGCACTACTACAACTGTAATGTGAAAATTTGGAAAATTTTAGGGGTCATTTGACCTTTTCAAAGACATTTAAGTGATTTTCTAACCATTTAATGACCGTAATTCAAATTTGAACTACATCTACATGCAACGCCTAACCAAAACGGTTTGAAAAATCATATTGTGTACTTGTGTGCGAGTTAATTCCATGTGCAGTAAATTAGAAGGAATTTTCAAACATATTGGTCTCACGACATGGACACATGCATACGTATGCATGGAGTGACATGGCATTTTAATTCAAAAAATAGGAAAATGATCAGAAACACATGAAACCTTGGTTGATGTAATGTCATGCCACCAAGATGATGTGGTAAAAAAATTGGCATGTTTGACGAACGTTTGGACACACACCCCTCACAAATCGGAGCAACTCGCTAGAAGGTTCGTGGTTCCGAGAGGGAACAATGCATGTTTGATGACGAACGGGAGATAGCTTCCTCTTACGGCCTTCAATTTTTTTCCTACGTTTAACGTGCACTAATACAACTGTCATGTGAAAATTTGGAAAATTTCAGGGGTCATTTGACCTTTTAAAGACATTTAAGTGATTTTCTAACCATTTAATGACCGTAATTCAAATTTGAACTACATCTACATGCAACGCCTAACCATAACGGTTTGAAAAATCATATTTTTGTGTACTTGTGTGCGAGTTAAAAAATCATCAGACGATGTAAATATCTGGTGTTCAAAAAAGAAAATGTAAAGATCTGGCAAGACAACCGGCCCCCACACGATTGGCACTCTATCTCGCGGCTCGAGGTTTGGTAGGTGAGTGGCGGGGATCATTAATCAGACACGGTTCTGTATTGGAAACCGTCAGCTATTATGTTCACACACGGATTTTGCTGCGGGAATTGTGTGTAATTCAAAGTACAGTACTCGTAAATTCCGGCGACCGGCATGTGTAATGTCCCCGTCGATCTAGATTCCGGCCGCCAATAAATACTACCTTGCTCACGTTGTCCCGCCTGCATTCTCATCTACATCCTCCCCTCGCTCGCCCTCTCTCTCTCTCTCAAATCTCTGCCATGGCGCCGCCGGTCTGCCCACACGCCGACGAGGAGTCGCCGCCCCCCGAGGATGCTCACTCGATTAGCAGTGACGAGAACCCCTACGCGCCACCTGACGAGGTTGCGTCGGACCCCCCAACTTTGGATTGGTTTTGGAGTCAGTACAATCTTTGTTTGTGGAAGTCGCTCCCGCAGGCTGAGAAAGCCAGGCAAATGGCGTTCAAGAAGGAGATGAAGGAGGAGGAAGCCAAGTACCAGGCGGCCTGTGAAACCCGTGATGTCGCCTGGAAAAAGGAGGCAGCGGAGCTTTGGGGGCGGGAGCGTCGTCGTGCTGACGAGGTGTACGAAGACGGGTACTTCGCGAGGACGGTCATAGGCGTTGGGCGCCTCGTCGCTGTGTGGAGATGGGCCGATAAGCTCCAGCGTGCCACCGATGAGGAGCTCCGGTGGGCACCCAATGAAATGGTAAGATCGGCCGCGCGCGTCCACCAGCAATAGGCAGATCGGTACGTCAAGCGCTGCGAGGTGAAGGAGTCGGAGTACTGCCTCCGCACTAGGAAGATGCCGTGCACCAGGGAGCTGCTGGCGAGGGGCTGCCGAAATACTGGCCCCAGGAGGGATATTTGTTTTAGTATTGTTCGTTTTCAATTTTAGGCATTGTACCTACTATTAAGTATCATCACGTATATGTGATGATTATATATATATATATATATATATATATATATATATATATATATATATATATATATGACAACTATTCTGCAACCCATTCCTGAATAAGCTATCCAGGAACCGTTCCTAACTGCACGAGAACATAGCTAACTTTGCGAACTATACTAGTTAACTATCGGGCAGACTTTTTCTGGCATCGTTTTCTCGCACTATTTTGGGTCGTATTTATTTAACCGCTAATCGGATTGATGCAATTGTTATACCGTTCGATAACTATTGAGAAGGAGCAAAAAACTCATTTTGATCATTTTCTGAAAATCGATCCGGTTTTTAAACAAAATTCAAAAAACTGAAAATCCATCAAATGAGTTTTCAATATGTTTGTGAAAGGAATTTTCAAATCTTTTGTCGGAATGATGCGTATCATATACCGTTAGAAAGGTACCGATTTGCGCGAACTTTGGCATATATACCACGTTTTCGGATTTGCTACGGTTTAAGAGCAGTTTTCAAAAAACAACACCATTTTCGACATTTTTTGCCTGAACTGCTACAGTACACGCTAACTGCTCGCGTGGAATAGCTAACTGACATATGCTGACAAGCTAACTCCTGAGACTGAAGAAAATTGTTTTTATCTTCTATACTTTTATCGCCAGGTCAAGTTAACTTCTGGGAGTGAAATAGCTAACTGCCAGGAATCGCAACAGTTAGCACTAAGTTAACCGCGGGACTGAAAATGTTTTTTTGTTTTTTGATTGGGTCACAGTAACTGCGGGTATGAAATACCTAACTGCACACAATGAGCAAGCTAATTGCAATGGTTGATAATACTTTTTTGCTTCTTTTGTTTTTAATTCTTTTTTTCTATTTTTTCCATGGTCAAGTTAACCACCGGGACTGGAATAGCAAACTGCCGGGATTTAAATAGCTAACTGCCAAGGATTGCGGCAGTTAACACCGAGTTAACTGCCAGGATTAAAAATATTTTTTACCTCATGCAAGCAGGGGCTTGGCAAACAAACTGAACCCTCTAATTAGATTGCTATTTTTTGTACCTCACACAAGCAGGGGCTTGGCAAAATCATAGTTGTGTGCATCGCTTAACTGCTCCATGAAACTGAGCATTGGCAAACTGCGCACCATGGATCGCACCGCTGGCAGCATGGGAGCAAGAGCTAATTGAGCAGTGATCTCTATTTCTTTTTTACATAACTATCAGTAAAGCAAACTGCTCCTTGAAACTAAGCTAACTTATCCATGAAACTGAGCTAGCTGTAGAGAGGTCGCTCCACCAGTAAATCCCCATCAGGGGTCCTGCACCTCGTCGATCCCCGGTGCAATGGAGCAGAAGTTAACTGCTAACAGGAACAATAATATTCACTGGATCCCCAAAATAATAAACCAGATAGGGATGTCTTGACTCTGGACACAACATTATTTTGCAAGTAAGAACTGAACATGCTAGCTATAGATAACCCCCAAATAATTGCCAACTACAGAGGATGGGTCGGAGGAGTAGAAGAAACCCAAAAGCTAACCGCCGGAGATCCACACCATGAACCGCTCGAGGATGAGACCCATCTAGGACATGAAGAGCAAGTTAACTGAAGGAGGCAAAGAGTTTTAGCGCTACTGAAGTTAACTGAAAAGCAGGAAGTCGCCACTGTAACAAGCTTCTGCGCCTCCACTAGAACGATGACATGGGGAAAGTGTCACCGGAGCTGGAGTCCGGGATGGGCAGGGCTATGTCACCGGAGTGGGAGTAGGCCACCCACCATGGGCCTAAAGAAGGGTGCGCTCCACCCACCTCCCCACGGCGTCTAGTTAACTGCCTTTTTCGTTATTGAGTAAAATTTTAGTTGTTGTGTACTCTAACTTCCATGTGTATTTAAACCTAGTTGCTTTATCACATAACTGCATTATTTAAGCTAACTGCCCCATAGTTTCTAACTCCCTTATGCACTCAACCCTAACTGCATGATGGTGGAACACCTAACTGCTGATGTTAGCAGAACATCATTTTTGTTATCTTTTTTTGGGCGACAGAACAACGTGCAGTTCTAGCTTTCTCACAGTTGTCTGTACAAGTATCTGCACATGCCTTATCATTGCTCTGACTAGACTGGTCTTCTTGAGCTTGTGGATATTGCGGACATCGTGTTTTAGGCCTTAGAACAAAGACTTGCTCGAGTTCTCGCTCGCAGTCATCTTGAGGAACAATCTTAGTCCAGCATTCAATGTGATCATCACTTTCATTGGCAGCATCCATGTGTTCATCATCATCTTGTGCAGGTCCATCATGCACCTAATTTATTCACAAACACAATTGCTTTTATGAAGTTTTAAAGTAAAAATATAACTGCGGAAATTTGAAAACTCTCCCCTTACGCAAAAACAAGTAAATTGTTACACAGTTAATTGTCACACTCTACCTCATTGATTGTCTCCAGGACGCTTGATTGGTGTTGACGGTTCTTCAGGCGCGGCATAGGTTCGCAATTGCATCCAGTAACTCTTTCATTCATTGGCGCCTGTGGTGGATACCTCGCAGTTTGCACCACCACTGGTTTTAAAACGTAAACTGGGTCATTCTGCACGGGAGAGTTTTGCATGTCGAC
This sequence comes from Triticum aestivum, assembly GCF_018294505.1. Lineage (NCBI taxonomy): Eukaryota > Viridiplantae > Streptophyta > Magnoliopsida > Poales > Poaceae > Triticum > Triticum aestivum. Next base: position 325,007,293 of record NC_057794.1, read on the forward strand.
ACATACAATCCTGCTAGTTAGGTCATCATCGTCTTCATCAGGTGCCATTTTTTACTACAAGCAGTGAAGAAAAGTTTTCATAGTTAACTGCGCAAATGCAACCAGAAGCCCACAGAGCTAACTGAATGGTTTCTCCAACAGATAACTTCATATTTCTATACACATCACCAAACTGATAGGGATGCAACCAGCTAACTCGACGCAAAACTCAAGCACAAGCAAAGCACATTTTCTAGCTCAAACTACACAATCCCACAGAGCTAACTGAATGTTGTCTCCAACATCTAACCTCAGATTTTATACACATTACCAACTGACAGGGACTCAAACCAGCTAACTGCACGCAAAACTCAAGCACAATGCTAACTGCATAATGCAACTTGCAGATTTGCCGTCGATGATTCAAACAACAAACATTTGGGGGAATCAAAGAAGAAGACGCAGTGAGAGATCCAAAGCTTATTAGGGGGTGGAATCCAGAAGTGATGATCTAACCGGGAATCGATGGCCACCATCATGACGAAGCGGATCGAATCTAGAGCTCGAGGCGGATTCGAAGCTACAGGTTAGGTGGGGGTTGCCACCGCTGGTGCCGCGCGCTCCCTCGCGCCGGCTATCGCCACCACTCGCTCGCACGCGGTGGATTTGAAGCTACAAGTTAGGTAGGGGTCGCCGCCGCCGACGTCGCGCGCTCCCTCGCATCGGCTATCGCCACTGCTCCCTCGCGCGAGGCGGATTCAAAGATATAGGTTAGGTGGGGGAATCGATGCTAGGATCGATGGGATCAGACGTCGGATTTGTAGGGGTGAGGTGGGACGCCGGAGGGATCGGGATTCGGCTCGGATCCTTTGTCTAGTTTAAGGGGTTCCTAAATAGCTTAGTACACACATTGAAAGAGAGCAATACTATGATTGTTGTGAATACAAAGTTATTCACGTCGAAACAACTTTTTAAAATAAAACGCGTCCATGAGACCATGACCAGCAGCCCTTGCCCAGGGTAGCTCTTGGCTCTGCCTGAACTCGTGAAGGCATTCGTCCAAGCGGTTGACACGCTCGCGGTACATCTGGAGAGCGATCTCGAGATCCAAGTTGGCTATTTCATCGGAGATCACCATCTCGAGGATGCGACGGCCATGTTCCTCTACTGCGCCCAGGTGAACACCTGGGCCAAGGAGGCGGTCGAGCCTACGGATCAATGTGTTGGCATCCAGCGGGCCGCGGACAAGGCGAACGGCGGCACCCATGCGAATGGCGCGGCGGACGTCCCGTGCAAGTACGGCGTGGCCGGCATCTGGTGCAAGTTTGGCGCTGAGGACTCTGCCCACTCCTGGCGAGGAATAGGGGTACTAATGGGACGTGTATCTAGCTGCGACGCCGTGTCGACAACAGACAAGCGCCGATGGATCCGCTCTTGATGTGCGGCGCGCCGCGCCACTCGCTCGGCGGCGCTCCAACGGTCTCGCCGTGCAGTGAGCCGCACTCTATCGGCACGGACGCACCTAGCTTGCTCTGCGGCGCGCCATCAATCATGTTGTGCGGCGAGCTGCAGCCTATCGGCGCTGACATGTCTATCCTGTTCCGCGGCGCTTAAGCGCCATGTTTCAAAGGTCTGCTCAACCCTGGCGATGACACGCATCACAGCGTCGTCCATCGCGTTGCTGGGGAGCACCTCGGCCTCAACGGGCCGTGGCGCCTGGTCGTTTTCCTCGTCGACGAGGTTGATGGTAGAGGCGGCGCTTTGGTGGGTTGGCATGCTTGGAAAAGGTGGATGTGCTACAGGCTGCGCATGTCGCCTCTATGCGTCGCGCGCCCCCTATGCGCAATATAGCAAGGTGGCAGGAAACAGGTGAGGAAATGGTAAGAAACGGTGGCTTGTTCATAAAACGCCATCAATTAATGGAAACTTAGTATCGAGCTAGCACAAGAAGTAGATGATGATCAGATGAACACAGACCACACTAGGGATCCCGTCAGTGATGAATTCATCAATTCCAAACGGTTGAATACTAGCAAGCGTTTGCCCACAACACACACGACCTATTCCATCACAAATAGGTCGGATGGATCAACTGTATACCACGTATCGCACATTGTCAAAAAGTAATGCGGTAGACCTTATTTAATATGTGTTAAAAAACAAGGACCTTGAGGTTAACCTAATTTAATATTGACACAACTTCCCATCCAGTCACCCATATGATGGCTGCTCCAGCCTGAGCACACTTAACTTGATAGTTTTCTTACATGAGCTACTGGTGGAACAGCTAGTCCTTGCTGACAGGAATGCCTCTTCGCATCCTTATGACGTATCCGGATGACCTCCCGTCCCACAATGGACAATAGATTTTGTGTAGACAGAGCATATCACATATATCTTATTAGAAGCAATCGTCTGCATTATTATCGGTCTTCGCACACATTTCTCATTACAGACCTGTTTGCCGCGTATCACACACATCTTGTTATATTGAACCGTTTCTGTTCTCTTGCCTAATCACAAACAGTTCATTCGAGTGAACCGATGTACATTGCACACACCTTGATCGGGTTGTCCGTTTCTTTTATGTTTCCTAATCACAAACAGTTTATCCGAGTGAACCGTATGTTGTGTATCGCACACGCCTCCATCTAGCTTCCCGTTTCTTTTGTGTTGCTTCATCGCAAACAGTTCATTGAACTGAACCGTATGCCCTTCATTGCACACGCAACTAAAACCTAGACCGTGTTTGATGCATTCGTCATCGCAAACGTTTTACACATTTTTGACGGTTTTCATACAGCACCGTTTGCGATCATTGCATCGCACACAGTTTCTCGAAGGTTCTCTTATCGTAGTGTCGCATTAGCAGCATCATGCATTAGTGACCCCCTGTAACTCACACGCATATTCCAGTCGACAAGTCTCAGGGCACCAAGACGTAGGGCTGTTACCTTTTCCAAGAGGGGCCTGAACTCGTAAAACTCGTGTGAACAACATCGCCCTAGCTAGGGCCTTGCCTCCTGCTTCGTACCCCTTATCCTTACTGTCAGACTTACTCCCACATCAGGCTTCTCTAAAAATTCTTGACTCTGGTATGTGCGCGTGCATGTTCATTTATGGGAGTATAAGCATATAATAATAGAATTAAAAAACATTTCCTCAGATGGAATTAATTTATGGCATTGGTATTATCCTTAGAGAATAAATAAAATAAAATACAATAGAAACAATCAAAACAATGACATTTTCAAAGGAGTAATGAATTAGTGCCATTGGAATTACCCTTTAAGAAGAAATAGAATAAAAATAATTCAAAATAAACATTGAATTTTTTGTGCACATAAATCATATTGAAATTGCACTTTCTTACGATGTGCAAAAAGAAGCATATAATAGTAGAATTTTCAGATGAAAAAAAGGTTGCTAAGAAGAATGAATTAGTGATATTTGTATTATAAGAAAAATAAAAGAAATAAATAAAATAAATAAAATAAAATAACAATTTTTTTCTAAGAAAGTATGAACTAATGGATTCGGTGTTACCCTTTTAGAAGAAAGAAAATGAAAATATAAAGAAAAACAAAATCATAATAATAAAATTATCTAAAAAACAAATTAATTATTGGCATTGGAATTACAAAATAAATAAAATAGAAAAAACTAAAACAAATATTGACATAATTTACATATAAATTGCAATTTTTTACAATATGCTAGAACAAGCATCACAAAGATAAATTAGTTTTTTTTAACAAGAATGAATTTATGGCATTGGTATTTCCTAAAATAAAAAGAAACATAAATAAAAACTAAAAAAAACAAAAACATTGAAGTTTTTCTAAGGAAGAATGAATTAGTGACTTTGGTATTACACTTTCAAAAGAAAGAAAATGAAATAAACTAAAACAAATCATAATTATGAAATTTCAATGAAAGAATGAATTGGTTGCTTTAGTATTACCCTTTAAGAAGAAAGAAAATAAAAAGTAGAACTAATTAAGAAATTACATATAATTTACAAAGAAATTTTGATTTTTATAAGATGCAAGAATAATCATATAACACTAGAATTTCACAACAAATAAAGTTTTCTAAAATGGAATGACTTTAGTGGCATTGGTATTATCCTTAAAAGAAACAAAAACAAAAACTGAAACAAAATAATGAAGTTTCCTATGAATTAGTGACATTTGTATTATACTTTAAGAAGAAAGAAAACGGACAAAATAAACCAAATAAGGGAAATGTTGCACAAAACTTACACAAAAATTACGTTTTTTTCATAATATGCAAAAACAAGCATATAATAGTGAAATTTCAAAAAAAAATCATGAAAAGGAATGAACTAGTTGAATTGTTATCAACTTTAAAGAAGAAAGAAATGAAATAAAAACTAAAACATAACCAAAATATTGAACTTTTTTAAGGTAGAATAAACTAGTGGCATTGGTATTATCTTTTAAGAAGAAGAAAAAAGCTCGCACACAACTTTGCACTTTTTAATATGTAAGCAATAAACATGTAATAGTGTAGTTTTTACAAATAATTTATACAAATGTTTATGTAGTACTTGCGTGTACACTCACCCAACATTCCAATGAAAACCTACTTAGAAAAGGAAAATGATAAAAGTAAAAAGTCATATAAATGGAAGAATAAGAAGAAGCATGCCGAGAGTGGCGTTTTGGCACATGGGAGCGTGCGCTCCTGATTTTTAAAATGTGTTTTAAACATATTTTGAAATGTCAAAAAATAAAATAAAAAAACTTGGCGCGTACATCTCGATATTGTACGTGCTCACAAAGTCATTTTGTGAAAAACCGACAACTTATGTGTCACATGTGAAAAAGAAAAAATGATTTTCACAAGACATCGTTTTGTCTTTTTTACACAAGCCACAAAAAAATGCCAGTTTTCTCCGAAACTTGACGTGCACACATATATTGTCGAGATGTATGCGCTAAATTTTTATTTAAATTTTTTCACAATTTAAAATATATTTTTCATGTGGCGGCCTATAAACAAGCAACAGGAAACACAAAGTGGGCTTTAGCCCAATAAGAAATCGACTGACCTAGAACAGTGGTGAGTCAAATATTTTAGCCCAAAACATGACAGCAGATACAATTGGAAAAAAGGCACGAATCATAAAGCGAAAAACAATGGCTCAAAAATCGACTAATCCAAACTTATTTTTCACACGACTTACATATAGCTAAAGTGATAATTTTTATTTAGGTCTCACCTCTGTAAACTACAGTGCACTGGCGGAGCTACTGCAAGGCCAAGTGGGCCGTAGGCTACCCAACCTATGGCCTAAACATTGAAGAGTATAGGTAAAATTGGGCTTGTTGAGTGAGTAAAATGTCTTTTCATTAGCTCAACCTGACTTGGACCGCCAAAGTATTTTTTGTAGAGCGAAGGAAAAACCAAAACCCAAAGTACTATAAGCCAGAATAGGTCCTACGTCCTACGTAAATTATATTGCACATTGTGCTCTTCTACTCACAAACTTAGATTGACATAGATTGTCAGACTAGTGATAGAACTACACATCTCAATGAATCCTTGTTGAACTCACCATCACTAACATACGAGAATTAGGGCCACTTTGGTTAGCGGGATTTAGAAAACACAGGAATAAGACAAACATAAGAATACAATGTCATGCCATGTAGAATTCTATAGGAATTGAAAATCACATGAATTTGTAATAGAAGTTGTTTTCTTATACCACACGAAAAATAATGGAACTTTCTATTGACACTCAACCAATGCATGCATAATTTTTGAAAGTGCGCTAGGCGATTTTTACAAATTCGACACTAGGGAAATTCAAGGTGAGGAATTTCCCAAGTCACGAACAACTAGTAGCGGAATAAGTACTCAAGTACATGCATAACAGAGCAGTAGCATAGTCATCATGATGAAATGAAACATACACAGAGAACATGTAGCGAGTAAACAGGATAAGCAGGTTGAAGACAAAGTGACTGAAGAATTTGGATAGAGGAAATTGAGAAATTCTTCAGTCAAAGTCTTCAAACAGTAACAATCAAGTTTATCAACACATGAATGAGGAAATGAAAGGGTTGAGGAAATAGAACCAATAGCTTGGTGAAGACGATGATTTGGTAGAGCAGTTCCAACTGTTGTGACAGTTGTAAGTCTGGTTGGAGCGGCTAGGTATTTAAACCTGAGGACACACAGTCCTCATCGTATTCTCCTTGAGCTAAGGTCACACCGACCCCGCCCAATAACTCATGGTAAGTCTTCAAGTGACTTCCAAACCTTCACAGACTTGGTCACTCGATGATCCATAATTTCCTCTTGGATGCTCTAGACCATGACGCCTAATCGTCTGGAGGATGCATAGTCCTCGAAGGTAACAAGCGTCGGTTCCACACAGGAACAATCTCCTCAATGATTCTCAATCACTTTAGGTTTGTAGGTGTTTGGGTTTGGGTTTTCCCTCACTTGATGATTATCGCTCAAAGTCCTCAGAGGATGGGATGCTCTCAATGACAAGTGTCAGTTTCTCTCGGAGCAGCCAACCAACTAGTGGTTGTAGGGGGCGGCTATTTATAGCCTAGGAATCATCCCAACATGATAAGACATAAATGCCCTTTAATGCTATGACCGTTAGGTGGGTAGATATTTTGGGACAACTGGCGCGTAGCACAGCAATGGTCGGATGTTTGAGTATCAAATTCCTCAGGGCTATCATGTTTCTCACTTGTAGGCAATACACACTGGCGAATTCCTAACTCCTTAGTCAGAACAAATTCCTCAGAGACTAGAAGAACTTCTTCTCTGTCACTGAAGAAATTGACTGAACTGTATGAGATTTCCAATGGCTTCACTCGAAAGGATTGGGTAGGTGTAGGATTTTGAGATAAGCATCACTTGGAAACTTTTCCTTAGTTTTACCTCGACCCCATTTAACAGTACGGTGTTTTCTATGACTCAAGAAAGAGAAAATGAAACTACGAAAACAAAAATATTCATGCTTCATAATCCTCGCATGAATATCAAATCTTCAAGGTCACACCAATTTCCTCACTATCAAAGTCTTCAAGAAAACCAAAATCTTCAACTAAAGACATTCATTTTTAGGGATCGACTTTCATCGTAAATATCAAACTCCTCATAGACTTATAGAACATGTGTACACTCACGAACACATTAGTACCTTAACCTATAAGTCTTCAATACACCAAAATCACTAAGGGGCACTAGATGCACTAACAATCTCCCCCTTTTTGGTGATTTATGACAATATAGGTTAAGTTTTCAACGGGGATAAACATATGAAGTGTAAGTACTGATATTGAGGAATTTGATTGCAAGATATAGAAGAACTCCCCCTGAAGATGTGCATATTTGAGGATTTTGCTTTGAATAGCAAATGCACATTGTAGAGTAAAATCATGGAGATCTCCCCCTATATCTTGTAATTCATACACGTGTCCAACATATGATATGAAGAATTTGAAATGCATGATGAAATATGGACTCGACGAATTCAGCATGCGTGCATTAAGGTACTTGAGGAATAAGCATACAGAAAGCAGTTCAAAAGAGTCAGAGCACCATAGGACTTAAGTTTACAACTCATTAGAGCAAACACCTCAGAAGAGTAAGAGTTGTAACTTAACGAAAAAACGCCCATATAAGAGACCCGCTTGAAGACTAACTCAAATTTATCCCCCTTTGTCATCGAATGACCAAAAGGGACGAAAAATGAGGACTAACACCCCTGAAGATTATCATCACGATGTCGATGGAGGAGTGCCAGCGTTGTTGTGGCCGTCCGTTGGAGTAGGGCCTGCCGTGGTGTCGCTCAAGTCTTCAGCTTCATTCGTCTCGCGCGATGAGGAATATGAGCTGGCGACCAGGTGAGGAACTTTGACCTTCTTGAATTTCTTTGAAGGCGGTTGTGCCCAGTCAAACTCCAGTTGGAAGTCCATTGATGTGGCTTGAAGCTATGTTGGTATTTCCCCAAAGAGGAAGGGATGATGCAGCACAACGGCGCTAGGTATTTCCCTCAGATATGAAACCAAGGTTATCGAACCAGTAGGAGAACCAAGTAACACAACGTAAAACAGCCCCTGCACACAAATAACAAATACTCGCAACCCGACGTGTTAAAGGGGTTGTCAATCCCTTTTGGGTAACGGTGCCAGAAATTGGTGCGTGGATGGGAGATAAATTTGTGGTAGATTGATAGATCGAACGCCAAATAAAATAAAGTGCAACAAAGTATTTTTGTATTTTTGGTTTAATAGATCTGAAAATAAATGCAAAGGAAAAGTAGATCGCAAAGGCAAATATATGAGAAAGAGACCCGGGGGCCGTAGGTTTCACTACTGGCTTCTCTCGAGAAAAATAGCAAACGGTGGGTGAACAAATTACTGTTGGGCAATTGACAAAACTTCAAATAATCATGACGATATCCAGGCAATGATCATTACATAGGCATCACGTCCAATATTAGTAGACCGACTCCTGCCTGCATCTACTACTATTACTCCACACATCGACCGCTATCCAACATGCATCTAGTGTATTAAGTTCATGGAGAAACGGAGTAATGCAATAAGAACGATGACATGATGTAGGCAAGATCTATCTATCTAGAGATAGACCCCATCGTTTTATCCTTAGTAGCAACGATACGTACGTGTCGGTTCCCCTTCTGTCACTAGGATCAAGCACCGTAAGATCGAACCCACTACAAATCACCTCTTCCCATTGCAAGATGAATAGATCAAGTTGGCCAAACAAAACCCAAATATTAGAGAAGAAATACGAGGCTATAAGCAATCATGCATAAAAGAGACCAAAGAAACTCAAATACTTTCATGGATATAAAAAGATAGATATGATCATAAACTCAAAGTTCATCGATCCCAACAAACACACCGCAAAAAGAGTTACGTCATATGGATCTCCAAGAGACCATTGTATTGAGAATCAAGAGAGCGAGAGGAAGCCATCTAGCTACTAACTACGGACCCGAAGGTCTACAAAGAACTACTCACACATCATAGGAGATGCACTAATGGAGGTGGTGAACCCCATCCGAGATGGTGTTTAGATTGGATTTGGTGGTCTTGGGCTCTGCGGCGGCTAGATCAATATTTCGTCGACTCCCCTAGGGTTTATGGAATATTGGGGTATTTATAGAGAAAAGTGGCGGTCTGGGGGGCACCCGAGGTGGGAACAACCCACCAGGGCGCGCATGGGCCTCCTAGCGTGCCCTGGTGGGTTGTGCTCTCCTCGGAGCACCCCCAAGAGCAGCCAGGGCCCATTATATTCCTTCTGGTCCAAAAAAATCTCCGTAAAGTTTCGTTGCGTTTGGACTCCATTTGGTATTGATTTTTTGCGATGTAAAAACATGGAAAAAACAACAACTGGCACTTGGCACTATGTCAATAGGTTAGTACCAAAAAATGATATAAAATTAATATAAAATGATTATAAAAGTCCAAGATTGATAATATAACAACATGGAACAATAAAAAATTATAGATACATTGGAGACGTATCAGCATCCCCAAGCTTAACTCCTACTCGTCCTCGAGTAGGTAAGTGATAAAAACAGAATTTTTGATGTGGAATGCTGCCTAACATGTCATATCATATTCTTTCTTTATAGCATGGACATTTGGACTTTTATATTGTTCAAAGCAGTAGTCTAGTTTTGACATGATAATTTAGATACTCAAGCATATCAACAAGCAACCATGTCTTTCAAAATATCAGCGCTAAAATAAGTTATCCCTAGCCCATCATGCTCAACCATTGATCCATTCATGAAACACACTCGCATATTAGCTACACCCAATACTCAAGTACGATCATATTGCCTCCTAGTTGGTGCTTTTATAAGAGAAGATGGAGACTCAAAATCAAAAATAAAAATTGCACAAAGTAAAAGAAAGGCCGTTCGCAGAGGTAAGTAGGGATTTTTAGAGGTGCCAGAGCTCAAAGCAAAAAACTTAGAGATAAAAACATTTTGGGAGGTGTATCCTTCCCACCAACGAAAATGACCTAGAGTTCCCAATACTTTCCATGCTTAGATATATCATAGGCGGTTCCCAAATAGAAAATAAAGTTTATTCCTTTTTCCACCATACTTTCAGTTTCCATGGCTAGCCGTATCCACGGTTGCCCTCCATACCAACACTTTCCAAGGAATTTATTATTTGACAACATGAAGTAAATTCATTTTTAATTTCGGGACTGGGCATCCCTAATACCTTTGGCTTACTCTCGTGCAATGACAAGTGAATAAACACTCATCATGAGAATAATGCATCTAGCATGGAAAATATTAGCCACCCCTCACCGCTCCGCGAGTGAAACGAACACACAAAAGAGAAGTTTATTTTGAAAATTAGAGATGGCACATGCAAATTTGCTTAGAATGGCAAAAGAATATCGCATATAGGTAGATATAGTGGACTCATGTGGCAAAACTGGTTTAAAGAATTTTGGAATATGATGTAGCTTTGCGAAACTATCCATCCAATGGACAAGTGCCTTCATCTATGATAGCAGCCTTGCCATTCTCATCAGCTGAGGAAATGGTCCTTTTGAGGACTTCTAAAAGGGCATATTTCTCCCTATGTGGTTTTGGTGATTGATGATAGTACATTTGCGGATTAATCGTGTGCATTAAGCATTTCAGTTGTCTCATGCCTAGGCACAAGGAGATTCGCTGCCCCTCGGAGCCTATCAAAGATGGCGGTTCTCTATGTTTCTTTTCGGTGGATTTGAGTCATAGGAAATTCGTACTATTAAGAGGGGGTCCGCTTCGGAAAGGTTAGGGTGGAATCAACACGTACACATCTGTTCCTTTGCACCACCTTTCCTTTGCTTCACTGGAGCATCATCCGTCCATCCTTGTCGCTACGAGATGAAGGCCTCCAAGTGCTATAGGTTCCGTGGCGTGCGGTAGTACTGCTCAAGGGAGCAGTAGTACCACAGGGGGCCATGGTAGTACCGCCCTGGCTAGTGGTAGTACTGCGCCACACGGTAGTACCACTCCTCACGAGTGGTAGTATCGCTGCCTCTACCCCAGTACGTTGGCGCGTGCGGAAGTAGGCACGGAAGTAATTTTTACTTCCGCCCCTACACGGTAGTACCGCTCCGTGCGAGCGGTAGTACCATGCCGGATTTTCGCACGTCCCAAACTCAACGGAAGTAGTCATGAACGAAATTTATTTAGTCCATGCTTTTTCCCAGCCCAATTGAGCCCTGCCCTATGGTAGTACCGCAGGGGCTCATGGTAGTACTACTCCGGTGGTTCTACCGCTCGTTGCCTAGTGCAACAGGCCCTCACCTGGCTTGTACCGCACGAGCGGTAGTACCGCAAAAGGTGCGGTAGTACAATAGCGCCTTGCGGTAGTACAGTAGCGCCTTCCGGTAGTACCGCGTCTCGCGGGCTGAGTGGGTGGGTAACGGTTGGGTGTTCTTCCTCAAGATGACCATGTCTTCCCTCCCTAAGCTCCATTGTTGCTCAAAGCTCCATTTTCGCCCGATCTCTCTCCCTAGCCAATCAAACTTGGTGTTTTTCTAGGGATTGGTTGAGAAGGCCCCGATCTACACTTCCACCATGAGAAATTTGATTCCCCCCACTAATCCCTTGCGGATCTTGTTACTCTTGGGTGTTTGAGCAACCTAGACGGTTGATGTCACCGCGGATCCATATTCCATTATGGTGAAGCTTCGTGGTGTCGTTGGGAGCCTCCGATTAAGTTGTGGAGATTGCCCCAACCTTGTTTGTAAGGGTTCAGTCGCCGCCTTCAAGGGCACCAATAGTGGAATCACGACATCTCGCATTGTGTGAGGGTGTGAGGATAATACTGTGGCCCTAATGGCTTCTTGGGGAGCATTGTGCCTCCACACCGCTCCAACAGAGACGTACTTCCACTCAAAGGGAAGGAACTTCGGTAACACATCCTCGTCTCCACCAGCTCCACTCTTGGTTATCTCTTACCTTTAATTGTGCAAGCTTATTGTGTTGTATCCATTGCTTTCTTGTGTGCTAGTTGTTGCATCATATAGGTTGCTCACCTAGTTGCATATCTAGACAACCTACTTTGATGCTAAGTTTAATTTGGTGAAGAGAAGATAAAAAATGTTAGTTGCCTATTCACCCCCCTCTAGCCAACCATATCGATCCTTTCAATTGGTATAAGAGCCTCATCTCTTTATTAAGGACTTTGCCGTCCGAAGAGTATGGTTGACACCTCAGACAAGGTGGAGGAGCACTCCGGTGTGAGTCCCCCTTTGCCTGAGGCCGATGGGGGATCCTTGGTCTCTTGTGACGAGTTCAATATGGCCTTGGACACATTGAGAACCTCCATGACGGCCGAGGTCAAAGGCATGCTTAAGAATTTTCTTGACGGTCTTAAAGTTCCACCGCACCATTGGAAGTGCTCGATCCCACTAACAAGGTGACGGATGCTAACTCCAACAAGGGGGAAGCTACTAGTGATCAAGTTCCTCTGACTAGTGGTAGAAGTGGAAATGGCATCTTTGCCCATGTTGAACCTCCACTTATGGAGGACCGGTTCCCTCCACGCATATGAATCATGTTGGTCCTCCTCCTAAGCTTGTGAAAAATGAGGATTTTGCTTCTTAGGCATATCGCTTTAAACGCCATTTAAATCATAGTTCTACTAACCTTTCGAGAATTATTGAGCAAGGTTTCTACCCGCACGACCCAAGCAACTTCACTCCTAGAGAAGCCACGGACCATCAATTGAACGAGTCCGCTCTCTTCATTCTCCAAGAAGAAATTCCTTCCGAAGATATTGCGCATCTCCGACCTTTTACCATGGCCAAGGAAGAATGGCAACATGTTGTCTCAATTTACAAGGGAAGCGCAAGCATTCAACGCTCAAACTTTGAAGTGGTGCAAGATGAAGCCGATGAGTTTGTGATGAATGAAGATGAAGAACCTCATGAGCTCTACCGGAGATTAACCACTCTCGCAGTCTCACTCCGGGATTATGGGAGCAAGGATACGGATGACAATTGGATCAAGCGCAAGTTTCTCAAGGCCATGTCCTCCGTCATCCGTCAAAGACCGGACTTTCACGCCTTGTCCTCAAGTGAAGTGTTGGATGAGTTTGTTGCTATGAGGATCTTGGACAAGACCGACGACAATGCGGTGTTGCGTTCTCAATGAGCAAAGAAGCCCAACCTTGCTTTAAAGGCCAAGGCTAGTGTGGAATAAGAGGGTGAAGAGGAAGAAGTGGAGTGTTGCCCCGAAGATACCAAATATGCTTATCATGAGCAAATGGCTCTCGCTTCACGGCAATTTCGGAGCAAGAAGAACTCAAGGCCCAACTTCAACAAGAACAACTCAAGTGGCACCAAGGGAAAGCAACATGTGAGGACATGCTATAATTGTGGCAATGTGAGCCACTTTGTTGTGGAATGCCCGTATGAGAAGAGGGAAGACAATGGTGGCAAGCTTATCTGAAAAGACAAGGCCAAGTCCTTCCCCAACAAGAACAACTTCACCAAGAAGACTCCTCCCAAGGGGTTGGTGGCACAAGAAGAGTACAATGAGGATGAGGATGATGATGATGACGGTGAGACGGTTTCCATGGCCTCCGTTGCCATTGCAACAACTCCATGGGTGTACCTCTTCGATTCACCCAACGAGAATATCACCGCCAAGAGCCTCATGGCTAAAGCCACCAACAAGGTAACCCCCAACATCAAAACTACCATCACTACTAATCCTTCCTTGACGGATTGCATTGATGAAAGTGAGGGGTCGGAGGAGGAATAAAATGAATTTAAGTCTTTTATGAGTAAGCTCAAGGGTAAATCCAAGAAGCACTTTGTTACTCTCTTGGAACAACTTGGTGAAGCCAATGACATGATCGAGGCTCACGAAGAAACCATATCTAAGATGGAAGGGCATAGTCGTGACTATGCCGCTGAGATATCAGATCTCTCTAATGCGCTTGAGGAAGAGCGTGGTCATCGTCTGGCTCTTGAGGAGTCACACAACGATGATCATGCTAAACTAAAGAAAGATCTTGATCATGCTCTTTTTGTATACCGTGTGCTCAATTCCGAGAAGGCCAAACTTGGGATTGACCATGCTAGACTCAAGGAGGAGTTTTATATACTTTACAAGGCTCACAAGGCCTTGAAGGGTGCTCATGCTATCCTCAAAGTGAAGCTAACCAAGGAGAAAGCCACTTTTCCTCATATGTTTTTAATTGATAATGCAAATGCTACTAACGCGTGTTGTGAGCATGTGCATCTTGTGGAGGAGAATGCCAAGTTGAAGGAGCAACTTGAGAAAGGCCTTGTGTCATGCATACAAGGTGAGAAGAACCTCAATGACCTTTTGAGAAATCAAAAGGAAGTTGTGTGCAAGAAAGGAATTGGGTTTGCACCCAAGTCCAAGAATAAGAAGAATGACAAGGCCAAACGACCTCCTCCTCTCAAGCAAACTTTTGTGAAGGAGGGAGAGGGTGCTTCTAAGGAGAAGAATAACAATGTGAAGGGTGGTGGTGTCAAGAAGGGCAATGCCACTCCTTCCAACATAGCCGACGACTTTAACCCTTCTTATGTGTTATGCCGTGCTAGTGATGGGCATGTTTATGCCAAATTTGTTGGTTCTTCTTACGAATACATTGAATGGTCTATTTGGGTTCCTAAGACCCTTGTTACTAACATCAAAGGACCCATTACAAAATGGGTACCTAAAACCAAGCATTGATCTCGTGTAGGTGTTTGCTTCCGGTGGGGGGTCATGGTTGCTCGATAGTGGAGCCACAAATCATATGACCGGAAGAAAGGACTTGGTGGTGGACGTGCACAAGGTTTCATCTATGCCCACCAATGTCAGGTGGGGTGATGCCTCATCTTCTAAGCTATTGGGTCTTGCAAGGTTGTCATTTCTCATGATCTCACGATCGAGAAAGTCATGCTTGTTGAGTCCCTTGCATACAACTTACTTTTCGTTCGTTAACTTACGCTCATGGGCTTTGCTACTTTCTTTGATATTGATACCGTGACCCTCTTGTGGATCAAGACTCTTAAAGTAGCCTTTGTTGGGCATGTCGAGAACGGTCTTTATGTGATTAACTTTTCGGAGCGACCCACTAAGACCGCGACATGCCTAATGGCTAAAGTTGACGTGGGTGGCTTTGGCATCGCCGTTTAGCCCACGTCAATGAGATCTTTGCAAGTCTTCTCAAGGGGGACCATGTCCGTGGACTAACAAATGTTAGTTTTTCCAAAGATCGTCCTTGCAGTGCTTGTATTAAAGGAAATCTACATGAGAAGGCTCACCCACCCACAACTATCATCTACTCAAAGAGGCCCTTGGAGCTCCTTCACATGGATCTCTTTGGGCCGCCATACTTTGATAGTCTTGCGGGTAGAAAGTATTACTTGGTGATTATGGATGATTATTCAGGATACACTTGGGTATATTTCTTCAAGAGGAAGAGTGAGACCCAACAAACCATCATCGACTTTGCAAATGAAGCTCAACATCAACATAATGCAAATATCTTGACAATAAGAAGTGAAAACAGCACCGAGTTCAAGAACTACGTCTTGGATGAGTTCCTTAGTCATGAGGGGATCAAGCATCAATATTCCGCACCATACACCCCTCAACAAATTGGTGTTGCAGAGAGGAAGAACCGGACGTTGATGGATGCGACAAGGACCATGATGGCGGAGTTCAAGTCTCCATACAACTTTTGGGCTGAAGCCATCAACACTGCTTGTCATGCATCCAATCGGCTCTATCTCTGCAAAGGCTTGAATAAGACTCCATATGAGATACTTACCGGTAACAAGCCCAACCTCAATTACTTCCGGGTGTTCGGTTGTAAGTGTTTCATTCTCAAGAAAGGTGTTCGTTTGTCTAAATTTGAGGCTAGAGCTCATGAGGGCATATTTGTTGGTTATGCTACAAACTCTCATGCTTACCGTGTCCTCAACAAGTCCAAGGGACTCATTGAGGAGACGTGTAGCATGGAGTTTGATGAGAATAACAGCTCCCAAGTGGAGCAAAGTGGTACTTGTGATGTAGGTGATGAAATTTGTTGGGGAACATAGTAATTTCAAAAAAATTCCTACGCACACGCAAGATCATGGTGATGCATAGCAACGAGAGGGGAGAATATGATCTACGTACCTTGTAGATCGACAACGGAAGCGTTTGGTTGATGTAGTCGTACGTCTTCACGATCCGACCGACCAAGCACCGAAACTACGGCACCTCCGAGTTCTAGCACACGTTCAGCTCGATGACGATCCCCGGACTCCGATCCAGCAAAGTGTCGGGGAAGAGTTCCGTCAGCACGACGGCGTGGTGACGATCTGATGTACTACAGCAGCAGGGCTTCGCCTAAACTCCACTACAGTATTATCGAGGACTATGGTGGCTGGGGGCGCCGCACACGGCTAAGGAATAGATCACGTGGATCAACTTGTGTCTTTGGGGTGCCTCTTGCCTCAGTATATAAAGGATGGAGGAGGAGGAGGCCGGCCAAGGTTGGTGCGGCCAGGATGTGGAGTCCTACTAGGACTCCAAGTCCTAGTAGGAGTCCACCAAGAGGGGAGGAAGGGAGAAGGAAGTGGAGGAGAAGGAGAGGTGGCCGGCCCCCTTTTCCCTAGTCCAATTCGGACTAGAGGGGAGGGGGGGGGCGCAGCAGCCCCTTGGCCCTTTCTCCTCTTCCCACTAAAGCCCATCAAGGCCCATTGCTTCTCCCGTAACTACCCGGTACTCCAAAAAATACCCGAATCACTCGGAACCTTTCCGATGTCCGAATATAGTCGTCCAATATATCAATCTTTACGTCTCGACCATTTCGAGACTCCTCGTCATGTCCCCGATCTCATCCGGGACTCCGAACTCCTTCGGTACATCAAAACTCATAAACTCATAATATAACTGTCATCGAAACCTTAAACGTGCGGACCCTACGGGTTCGAGAACAATGTAGACATGACCGAGACATGTCTCCAGTCAATAACCAATAGGGGGACCTGGATGCCCATATTGGCTCCTACATATTCTACGAAGATCTTTATCGGTCAGACCGCATAACAACATACGTCGTTCCCTTTGTCATCGGTATGTTACTTGCCCGAGATTCGATCGTCGGTATTCCAATACCTAGTTCAATCTCGTTGCCGGCAAGTCTCTTTACTCGTTCTATAATACATCATTCCGCAACTAACTCATTTAGTTGCAATGCTTGCAAGGCTTAAGTGATGTGCATTACCGAGAGGGCCCAGAGATACCTCTCCGACAATCGGAGTGACAAAACCTAATCTCGAAATACGCCAACCCAACATGTACCTTTGGAGACACCTGTAGTACTCCTTTATATCACCCAGTTACGTTGTGACGTTTGGTAGTACCCAAAGTGTTCCTCCAGTAAACGGGAGTTGCATAATCTCATAGTTATAGGAACATGTATAAGTCATGAAGAAAGCAATAGCAACATACTAAACGATCGGGTGCTAAGCTAATGAAATGGGTCATGTCAATCAGATCATTCACCTAATGATGTGATCCAGTTAATCAAATAACAACTCTTTGTCTATGGTTAGGAAACATAACCATCTTTGATTAACGAGCTAGTCAAGTAGAGGCATACTAGTGACACTCTGTTTGTCTATGTATTCACACATGTATTATGTTTCCGGTTAATACAATTATAACATGAATAATAAACATTTATCATGAAATAAGGAAATAAATAATAACTTTATTATTGCCTCTAGGGCATATTTCCTTCAAAATTCCTCCCCAAGCCATAAGAAGAATGGGTGTTGGTCATATCCTACCCATTGAGGAACCCCTTGTGGCCGAAGGAGAAGGACAATGTTCCACTCAAGTGGAACCATCACCAACCCAAGATCCACACGCTTCCGAAGAACAAAGTGAAGGCCCTCAACCAAATGAACAAGATCAAGTGCAAGATCAACCTCAAGATGGTGGTGAACCACCAAGTGATGCCCAAGTTCAAGTTCTTCCCATCGAGCACGTTCAAGATCAAGAACAAACTCAAGATGATGCTCAAGATGATAAAGTTACTGCTCATCAACTCTCTCTCGAGGAGGAATTGGAGTATCGTGCCACCAAGATTGCATCCAAGCTCACTACCAAAGATCATCCCATGAAGAATGTGCTTGGAAGCTTAAGAAAGGGGGTAAGCACTCGTAGACAATTAGCAAACTATTGTGAACATCACGCGTTTGTTTCTTGTGTTGAACCCCAAAGGTCTAGCTATGAGGCGCTCGAGGATCCGGATTGGCTTAATGCCATGCATGAAGAACTCAACAACTTCGAGCACAACAAGGTGTGGAGATTGGTGCCAAGGCCAAAGGGGAACCATAATGTCATTGAAACCAAGTGGATATTCAAGAACAAGCAAGATGCTCATGGGATTATTGTTCGCAACAAGGCTCATTTAGTAGCACAAGGCTACTCCCAAGTCGAGGGTATCGACTATGGTGAAACCTTTGCTCCCATTGCTCGCCTTGAATCTATTCGTTTGTTGATTGCTTATGCTTCTCATCATAACTTCAAGTTGCAACAAATGGATGTGAAGAGTGCTTTTCTTAATGGTCCTATTAATGAGTTGGTGTATGTCAAACAACCCCCGTGGTTTGAGGATCCCGAGTTCCCCAATCATGTGTACCAACTCAATAAGGCACTCTATGGCCTTAAACAAGCCCCACGTGCGTGGTATGAGCATTTTACCGAGTTGTTGCAAGATCATGGGTTTGAAATTGACAAAATCGACCCCAGTCTTTTTACTAAGAAGGTCAAAGGGGAGTTGTTTGTATGCCAACTATATGTTGATGATATTATCTTCGGTTCTCCAAACAAAGCTTTCAATGATGATTTTGCCGCTCTCATGACCTTGAAGTTCAAGATGTCCATGATGGGAGAGTTGAAGTTCTTTCTCGGGTTCGAAATCAAACAAAGAAGAGAAGGAACCTTCATCAACCAAGCCAAATGCACTCAAGACATGCTCAAGAGATTCAAGCTAAGTGATGTCAAGCCGGTTTCCATTCCAATGCCCATCAAATGCCAACTTGACATAGATCCCAATGGTAAAGCGGTGGACTAAAAGGTATATCGTTCCATGATTGTCTCCTTGCTTTACCTTTGTGCATCTAGATCGGATATCATGTTGAGTGTGGGAATTTGTGCACGGTTTCAAGCCGCACCTATGGAAATCCACTATGTGGCGGTCAAGTGAATCTTTCGATATTTGTCTCATACCCCAAACTTTGGCTTATGGTACCCAAGAGGAGCAAACTTCAACCTTGTGGGCTTTTCGGACTCGGATTGGGCGGGAGACAAAGTGGATAGGAAGTCAACTTCCGGAGGGTGCCAATTTCTTGGTTGCTCTCTGGTGAGTTGCTCTTCTAAGAAACAAAGTTGTGTGTCTCTCTCATCCACCGAAGCGGGATATGTGGACGCCTGTAGTTGTTGTTCTCAACTTCTATGGATGAGGCAAACTTTAAATGATTACGGTGTCATTTGTGAGAAAGTGCCTCTTTGGTGTGACAATGAAAGTGCCATCAGGATTTCTCTCAACCCGGTGCAATACTTCAAGACAAAGCATATTGAGATTCGGTATCACTTCATCCGGGATCACATTAGGCGAGGGTAGATCGAGCTCAACTATGTCAACACTCATGATAACCTTGCAAATATTTTCACAAAGCCCTTGGATGAAGCAAGATTTTGCGAGTTAAGGCATGAGCTAAATATCATTGATTTGAGCAATGTGGCTTGAACCTTTGCACACCCCACCATACTCATCTTGATGTCTTGTTTAGGTGTAGGCATGGACATAGGGGGAGTTTTGTTCTCTCAATGAACTCTCCCTCCCCCCATTATGCATAAATTGATCAACTCTTTCACATTAGCCATTTTTTCTGGTACTTGTGCTTCAAAGATGAGTTTTGGTCATCGACCCAAGGATAATTCTTCACGGTGCCATACCAATTGACTCAAACCACTACAAAAAAAAGACACATCCGTGACATTTTGGTCCGAACGATTTTTTTTCCTGTCATGCGTATGACACTTTTATGACGATAATTGTGACAAAACCTGGCATCCTCGTAGATGTGGTGGGCTCCTACTTCTATGACAAAAAATCATGACAGGAAATGGGCTTTTCATCCTGGGTGGGCCAGAGACGCAACTGCATGACATTCTTTGGGCCGTCCATGATGGAAAAAACCATGGTAGAAGCGAGGGCGAGGAAAATGTCGGGGAGTTCCCAGTTACGGTGGGTGGTCAGGGCCGAGAGATGCGCATCTCTCTCGTACACATACGTGTGTGGGTCTGAGGCATCGGGCTCTAACTGAACCCAAGTGAGGCGTTCACCTACTGAACCCGAGCGATTGCACTACAGGCTACGCGTTACTGAACCCGAGCGATCGATCGATCTGGTTGTTAACTGAACCCGACCGAGCGATTCCTTCGCTACTGCTGCTAACTGAAGCCGATCGAACTTGCTGCCTCTTGATGAATAGTGAGTGTTGTTGGGGGGGTGGATGAACAGTTCCCAGTGGGGGTTGGATGAACAGGACCCCGTGGTAGTAGAGGTTGTTGCCACTGGATGAACAGGACCCAGATCGAGCCGGTTGGGGGTGGATGAACGTGACCCCGTGGAGGGCTGGATGAACAGTAGCCCGTGGAGGGCTGGTTGAATAGTAGCCGGTGGAGGGCTGGATGAACACTAGCCCGTGGAGGGGTGGTTGAACAGGACCCCATGGAGAGGGTTGGTTGAACAGTAGTCGGTGGAGGAGCGGTGGAGGCTGGATGAACAGGAGCCCGTGGATGAACAACAGAGGTGGAGGCTGGAGGAGGTCGACGGTGGATGAACAGTAGCCCGTGAAGGCTGGAGGAGGTCGACGGTGGAGATGAATAGTAGCCCGCGGAGTCCCGTTTTGCGGTACGCCACACCCCTCCCGATGAACATGACCCCCGTTTCGACCGTAACGCTCCAACACAAGTCTGTTTCCTCCGTTTTGCGGTACGCCACACCCCTCCTGATCAACAGGACCCCGTTTCAACTGTAGGCACTCGAACATAAGTCCGTTTCATCTATTTTGTGGTACGTCGGACCCCTCTCAATGAACAGGATCCTGTTTCGACCGTGGCCGGTCGAACAGAAGGCCGTTTCCTCCGTTCTGCGGTACGCCATGCCTCATTTCGATCGGCTATTCTGTCCAAGACGGTTGGCTCCCGATGAACACGACCCATTCCATTTCGACCCAGTCGGTTGGCTGCCGATGAACAGGACACCGTCACTGCCTCTCCATGTATACCAGCCCTGGTCGTACGTATGCGTGAGTAGGCGTTCGAGACCCTGCCTGTATGTACGTACATGGCCGTATTTTTTGGCATGTAGTTGTATGTATGTGTATACGATTTAGACGGGACAACCTGAACTGCTACGTGGTGGGCTGTACTATGACATGTGCCGCTACTTACTCGGCCATGGTTCATCGTTGCAAAGAGACCAATCGACTAGTATGTACGCACATGTTCGCGACAAGACAGACAACGGTACGTACGCTTCGACTAGGTGGGTCCCAGCTGTCAGGGAGGATAAGGACGCACTTCCTTGTGTGCGAAGATGTAGCTGGTGGGTCTAGCAGTCAAGGGGAAACATTTTTTTACGAAATACGGTGGCCTGTCCGGTGGGTCCCAACTGTCAGGTGGAGGAATCATTTTTTTGCGCGTAATAAGGAGGCACTTCTTTGTTGCGGCCGTGGACCCAACTGTCAGCCTCTCCACGTACAGTACTCCTCCATTGAAAGTCATTCCTTGACCACATTGACTAAGCCACGTTGAGAGCACCAAGGCGGTGGATGACGGCGAGGCCTAGGAAGGGGACGATGCGGAGCCGGGGAAGACGCGTCAGTGGATGCCCACGCGGAGAGGAGTATGATGGTTCACGGGTTCGGCTGCGGTGTGAGGCTGCCATCGCCGCAGAATAACAGGGGATGTGGGTGAGTAAAGGATGGCCGGGCCAGCTGTAGGAGTAGTAGGGGGCGGTGAGGCCTCCGCGGCAGCTCAGCCGGCCATGGGAGGCAGGAGCAGGCGACACGACCGGCGCTGGTTTGGGCGGCCAGAGCAAGAAGACCAGAGGTTAAAGAAGAACTACGGCAGTTGGATGGACATCGTACGGTCACTGGAGCTAGAATCGTTCATATTGACTAAGTTGACAAAGCCCTCCGTCCCCGTCAACTTAGTAGGCCCACAAGTCGGACTCCCACTATGGTGGGTCCCAACTAGCAGGGGGAGTAATAATTTTTGTGTGTGTTAACTATGCCGCGCCGAGCGCATCCAAGGTGGTGAACGACAGTGAGGCCCCAGACAACAACGAGCCGAAGATGTGAAGACGCGGGAGTGGAGTCGCAGTCAGAGAGGTGTACGAGGGTTAACTGGTTTTGGTGGGCGTGGTTCGGCAGTCGGTGGAGAAGACCAGGAGGTGTGAAGGGGTGGAGGGATGGCCCGACCGGCGGTGGGGTAGCGCTTCACAGGGAAGCGTGCTAAGTAGAGCTGCTAGCAGCAAGAGGCGGGAGTAGGTGGTCCCGGCGGCGCTGGAGGAAGAAGACGAGAGATCGAAGATGGATGCCGGTCATTGGATGTAAATCCAACGACTAATGATGTCAGAATCATTTGTTGACTAAGTTAACAATGACTTGCGTTGGCTTTGACCTATTGGCCCACATTTCAGCCTCCAAAAATGTGGCACATATTCAACCCATTTTTCAGAATTTACAGTCCATTTGATCTTTTTTTAGAATTGCAATCCATTTGATGGGCTGGGTGAACAAATAATGTAGCGTCCATGTGGCCTTCTTTAAAAAAAACTATAGCCCATTTTCACTTTCTTGAAATACACGAATTTGCTGGGCTGGCTGAACAAATAATATAGCATCCATGCGGCCTATTTATTTTTTTCCTAAAAAATTACATACCATTTGCACTTTCTCGAAATACACGATTTTGCTGGGCTGGTTTTAATTATAATGTTGGGTTGGGCGCAACAATGTTATCAAAAAATAAACAGGGACTAAGCATTTTGTTATAAATATATTTAAATAATAAGTGATCTATTATTACATTGGTTCTTAGATCTTACCAAGCTTTTGTACACAATCACCAGGATTTTCGTTGCCTTAATGTAAAAAAATCCAGGATTTTATTGTTAAAAAATTATTTTTATAAGTTAATAAGATATGGGATATTGTTTTCTTATATATGTAAGTATCTGTTAAACATATGACCACAATAACAATAATATATAATAACATATAAAATAATTTATATATATATAATATAGTTAGAAGGGAAACATAAGTTGGACCTGGCGTTCCTATTCTTATATAGAAAAATAGAACAGACCTCTGCGTTTTCTTCAAACAAAACATAAGTTGGGCTGCCGATGTTTCAGGAAAAATAAAACCTCGGATGGGGAGGTCCATAGGCCGGTCGATACATGATGGCCCTCAAGAAAATACAAACCGACATGTCATAGGCTGCGCATGTTAAAAAAGAAAGCCTAGACGAGGCAGCCCACGACCCAACTGATACTTGCTGGCCCACTGATAATAAATGATACCTGCCAGCTCCCCGGCTTATTTGTAAATTTATCTCCTTCAGTAACTACGTTGAAGCACCTCAAAGAAAATGTTGTAACTATGTTGACAAACCTGTGGGCCCCAACATTAGTATAGCATTAGGAGGAAGTATTTTTTTCAATGAGGCACTTGCTTGCGTACGACCATAGACTTGGTGGGTCCCGACTGTCCGCCTCTCCACGTACAGTCCTCTCCATATTCCTCTCGTTTGTTCAGCATGTTCACGACGGCAGATAGCGGCGCCGCGGCAAGCACACAAAGGCACGAGAAAGAACCACTGGAGGCAGTGCCTTATTTCTACCGAAACTACTGAACTAGCCCAGTGGCCAAGTGACACTACCCGACCGTTGTTCCGCCCGGGTTCGATTCGCCCTGATGCAGGGAAATATCTCCAATTTTTTTGCCTCTGCCATTATTGACATATGGGTCCCCATTGTCATCTACGCACACCACGTCCAACACTTGCCAGAACTTCGTCCCTCATTTTCTCTGTTTTTCGCACACTCAACATTGTGTGGGCATTTTGAAAATAGCATATATTTTTGACTGTGCATCATATGAAGATGTGCTATGCATGAATGTTGATCAGCATGATGTTAACTGGTTGGTAGTTCCATTTTCGACCATGAATAAAACTTCCAACATGATGTTATCCCTATTTTCTTATCTAAAACTGAAACTTGCAGTTTCTTATCTGAAACTGAAACTTGCAGTTTCTTCTCCGAGAATCACATTGTCTGCACTTTTATACTCCTATGAAACTACATTTTTTTAAATGCTAAAAATAGATCTCTAGAATTCATAAAATACTTCATATTCTCAATACTGCAAATCTGAAATTCAAAAGACATTCATATCTGAAAATACTCTCAAAATACACAACACAAAACACAATTCACAACCTGCAAATACTGACAACCCTAAGCTCCCCCTGACAATTCACAACCTGCTAGACTATTGGGCTTGGGGGGGGGGAGTCCCCTCCTATTCCTGCGGCAGACAGCCGCCTCGTGAGAAGGTGTGAACAGTGATGGAGAGGATGGCGGGGAAGCGTCGCCGGGCCAACTGCTTTTCTCCTCTTGTAGTTGGGTTTAGTTGACGAAGACTCCACCGGCTCGCTCTCGCACGGCACCCTCACAAACGGCACCCTATAGATGCTCGATCCTTCAATCTCTGGTGGATGCTCCATCAGGGATCGATACTCCCACCACCGATGCCTCATGATCGGATTTGGTGAATCTGTTCACTCCATTGCCTAGTGGAGCAGCTGTATGTACTATGGCGCGACTACCTTCGGCAGTATCGCCGCCTTTTCTCTCTGTTGTAGATATTTGGCCATGGATGTTGCCGTTGCCGCTAGTTGGTCCTTGTTGTTAAACCAAGACTGCATCTCTAACATCCTAGCTAGCTTCACAGGGTCGCCATCTACGATCCTCACGTATCAGTTGTACTCCTCCACCGATCTACTTCTCCACAGCACCTTCACTCGCTAACGGTGGTTTTTGAATGGAAGAGGAGAGGAGCAGCGCTGGTTTTGGATTAGAACGGGAGAGGTGCGGCGCTGGTTTTGGATTGGAATAGGAGAGGAGGGGCGGTGGTTTTGAAATGGAAGAGGAGAGGAGCGGCGCTCGATTTAGATTGGAACAGGAGAGGAGCGGCGGTGGTTTAAGAGGAGAGGAGCGACGCTGGGCTTGGAAGTATGTTTTTGTTTTGCGTATTTTGGGTCAAAGTTTGACCACGTACTGTATTTGACAAGCAATTTGTGAATGCATGTCACCAAAAATTGTATCGTTTGGTTCGTATATGAATATACTTTCAAATTATATTATTTTTGCAATGCATAACATATATTTTATTTGTGAAAATCATGGTCAATTATGATCTAGAATAAAAGGGAGACTAGTTAATGTGGGGTCACTTTCTTAATTGAAGGGTAAATTGATTTTGATTTTGATCCAGTCACAGCGCGTCGGCCCTCTCGTCCAATCCTAAACCACTACCGCACGCTCCTCTCCCTCTTCTCCATTCCAAAATCACCTCCTCCCCTCTCCATCATCTCCATTCCAAAACCACCGTCTCACCTCTCCCTCTTCTCAATTGCAAAACCTCCCCCTCTTCTCTCCATCTTTTCCATTGCAAAACCATCGTCTCGCCTCTCCCTCTTCTCTATTGCAAGACCACCATCTCTCCTCCCATGTTCCAAAGCTAGCATTGGACCTCTTAGAAGGACATCTATGGAGAGGATGCAACAGCAAATCGGGCAGATCACCGGCAGCGATGCTACCTCTTGAGCACTTGCGTTGGTTTTCCCTTGAGGAGGAAAGGGTGATGCAGCAAAGTAACGTAAGTATTTCCCTCAGTTTTTGAGAACCAAGGTATCAATCCAGTAGGAGGCCACGCATGAGTCCCTCGTACCTACACAAACAAATAAATCCTCGCAAGCAACACGATAAGGGGTTGTCAATCCCCACACGGTTACTTATGAGAGTGAGATCTGATAGATATGATAAGATAATATTTTTGGTATTTTGTATGATAAAGAGAAATAAAAGATGCAAAGTAAAATAAAGGGCAAAGGAAATAACTAAGTATTGGAAGATTAATATGATGGAAGATAGACCCGGGGGCCATAGGTTTCATTAGTGGCTTCTCTCAAGAGCATAAGTATTCACGGTGGGTAAACAAATTACTGTTGAGCAATTGACAGAATTGAGCATAGTTACGAGAATACCTAGGTATGATCATGTATATAGGAATCACGTCCGAGACAAGTAGACCGACTCCTGCCTGCATCTACTACTATTACTCCACACATCGACCGATATCCAGCATGCATCTAGAGTATTAAGTTCATAAGAACAGAGTAACACTTTAAGCAAGATGACATGATGTAGAGGGATAAACTCATGCAATATGATATAAACCCCATCTTTTTATCCTCGATGGCAACAATACAATACGTGCCTTGCTGCCCCTACTGTCACTGGGAAAGGACACCGCAAGATTGAACCCAAAGCTAAGCACTTCTCCGATTGCAAGAAAGATCAATCTAGTAGGCCAAACCAAACTGATAATTCGAAGAGACTTGCAAAGATAACCAATCATACATAAAAGAATTCAGAGAAGATTCAAATATTGTTCATTGATAAACTTGACCGTAAACCCACAATTCATCGGTCTCAACAAACACACCGCGAAAGAGGATTACATCGAATAGATCTCCACAAGAGAGGGGGAGAACTTTGTATTGAGATCCAAAAAGAGAGAAGAAGCCATCTAGCTAATAACTATGGACCCGTAGGTCTGAGGTAAACTACTCACACTTCATCGGAGAGGCTATGGTGTTGATGTAGAAGCCCTCCGTGATCGATGCCCCTCCGGCGAAGCTCCGGAAAAGGCCCCAAGATGGGATCTCGTGGATACAAAAAGTTACGTCGGTGGAATTAGGGTTTTGGCTCCGTATCTGGTAGTTTGGGGGTACGTACGTATATATAGGAGGAAGGAGTACATCGGTGGAGCAACAGGGGGCCCACGAGGGTGGAGGGCGCGCCTGGGGGGTAGGCGCGCCCCCTACCTCGTGGCCTCCTGGTTGATGTCTTGACGTAGGGTCCAAGTCCTCTGTATCATATTCGTTTCGAAAATCACGTTCCCGAAGGTTTCATTCCGTTTGGACTCCGTTTGATATTCTTTTTCTGTGAAACCCTAAAATAGGCAAAAAAAACAGCAATTCTGGGCTGGGCCTCCGGTTAATAGGTTAGTCCCAAAAATAATATAAAAGTGTATAATAAAGCCCAATAATGTCCAAAACAGAATATAATATAGCATGGAACAATCAAAAATTATAGATACGTTGGAGACGTATCAAGCATCCCCAAGCTTAATTCCTGCTCGTCCTCGAGTAGGTAAATGATAAAAACAGAATTTTTGATGTGGAATCCTACTTGGCATAATTTCAATGTAATTCTTCTTAATTGTGGTATGAATATTCAGATCCGAAAGATTCAAGACAAAAGTTCAATATTGACATAGAAATAATAATACTTCAAGCATACTAACTAAGCAATTATGTCTCTTCAAAATAACATGGCCAAAGAAAGTTATCCCTACAAAGTCATATAGTGTGGCTATGCTCTATGTTCACCACACAAAGTATTTAAATAATGCACAACCCCGATGACAAGCCAAGCAATTGTTTCATACTTTTGGTGTTCTCAAACTTTTTCAATCTTCACGCAATACATGAGCATGAGCCATGGACATAACACTTTAGGTGGAATAGAATGGTGGTTGTGGAGGAGACAAAAAAGAAGGGGAAGATAGTCTCACATCAACTAGGCGTATCAACGGGCTATGGAGATGCCCATCAATAGATATCAATGTGAGTGAGTAGGGATTGCCATGCAACGGATGCACTAGAGCTATAAGTATATGAAAGCTCAACAAAAGGAACTAAGTGGGTGTGCATCCAACTCGCTTGCTCACGAAGACCTAGGGCATTTTGAGGAAGCCCATCATTGGAATATACAAGCCAAGTTCTATAATGAAAAATTCCCACTAGTATATGAAAGTGATATCATAGGAGACTCTCTATTATGAAGATCATGGTGCTACTTTGAAGCACAAGTGTGGTAAAAGGATAGTAGCATTGTCCCTTCTCTCTTTTTCTCTCATTTTTTATTTGGGCCTTTTCTTCTCTCTTTTTATGGCCTCTTTTTTTTCGTCCGGAGGCTCATCTCGACTTGTGGGGGAATCATAGTCTCCATCATCCTTTCCTCACTTGGGACAATGCTCTAAAAATGATGATCATCACACTTTTATTTACTTACAACTCAACAATTACAACTCTATGTGAATGCCTCCGGCGGTGTACCGGGATATGCAATGAATCAAGAGTGACATGTATGAAAGAATTATGAACGGTGGCTTTGCCATAAATACAATGTCAACTACATGATCATGCAAAGCAATATGACAATGATGGAGCGTGTCATAGTAAACGGAATGGTGGAAAGTTGCATGGCAATATATATCGGAATGGCTATGGAAATGCCATGATAGGTAGGTATGGTGGCTGTTTTCAGGAAGGTATATGGTGGGTGTATGATACCGGCGAAAGGTGCGCGGTATTAGAGAGGCTAGCAATGGTGGAAGGAAGAAAAGTGCGTATGATCCATGGACTCAACCTTAGTCATAAAGAACTCATATACTTATTGCAAAAATCTACAAGTTATCAAAGCAAAGTATTACGCGCATGCTCCTAGGGGGATAGATTGGTAGGAAAATACCATCGCTCGTCCCCGACCGCCACTCATAAGGAAGACAATCAATAAATAAATCATGCTCCAACTTCATCACATAATGGTTCACCATATGTGCATGCTACGGGAATCACAAACTTTAACACAAGTATTTCTCAAATTCACAACTACTCGACTAGCATGACTCTAATATTACCATCTCCATATCTCAAAATAATTATCAAGTATCAAACTTCTCATAGTATTCAACACACTCTTAAGAAAATTTTTATTAATCTTGAATGCCTAACATAATTAAAGCAAATTACCATGCTGTTTTTTAGGACTCTCAAAATAATCTAAGTGAAGCATGAGAGAACAATAGTTTCTATAAAACAAATCCACCGACGAGCTCTAAAAGATATAAGTGAAGCACTAGAGCAAAAAAAAAAAACTCAAAAGATATAAGTGAAGCACATAGAGTATTCTAACAATTTCCGAATCATGTGTGTCTCTCTCAAAAGGTGTGTACAGCAAGGATGATTGAGTAAAACTAACAAATAAAGACTCAAATAATACAAGACGCTCCAAGCAAAACACATATCATGTGGTAAATAGAAATATAGCTCCAAGTAAAGTTACCGATGGAAGTAGACGAAAGAGGGAATGCCTTCTGGGGCATCCCCAAGATTTGGCTTTTAGGTGTCCTTAGATTATCTTGGGGTGCCATGGGAATCCCCAAGCTTAGGCACTTGCCACTCCTTGTTCCATAATCCATCAAATCTTTCACCCAAAACTTGAAAACATCACAACACAAAACTTAAAGTAGAAAATCTCGTGAGCTCCGTTAGCGAAAGAAAACAAAATACCACTTCAAGGTGCTGTAATGAACTCATTCTTTATTTATATTGGTGTTAAACCTACTGTATTCCAACTTCTCTATGGTTTATGAACTATTTTACTAGCCATAGATTCATTAAAATAAGCAAACAACACACGAAAAATAGAATCTGTCAAAAACAGAACAGTCTGTAGTAATCTGTGGCTAACGCAAGATCTGGAACCCCAGAAATTCTAAAATAAATTGCTGGACGTGAGGAATTTATCTATTAATCACCTGCAAAAAGAATTAACTAAACAAGATCGCTCTTTCCTCAAGGTATGTTCTATCAGTGTATTTTCTGTGTAAGTCAAGATAGGTGGTGTTAACAATAGATGCTTTCGGGTCATCCCCTTCATGTAAAATAAGGTCCTCTGGGATGGTAACCCAATCCTCTTCATCTATTGTTGACGTTGTGCCATCGCCTATGTTTAGTATCTAGTTTGCGAATTCAGCTGTTTTTGCTTTCTCTTCTGGACTACCTTCGGATGAATTCAGACGCATAGGTAGGATCTCTTTATTGATGCAGAAATGATATGTTCCCTTTTCCCCTTCGGTATAACTGGTAGGATTTGCCTGAAGTCACCTCCCAAGACTACTGTCATTCCTCCAAATGGTCTATGCTCTGCGTCCTCATATGTGAATCGAAGTATGTCCCTCAAACTCTTATCTAGTGCCTGAAAACAGTGCTTGTGTGTCATAGGTGCTTCATCCCATATTATCAGTGATGTTTTCTTTATTAGCTCCGCAAGAAATGTTCCTTGCTTGATGTTGCATGTGGACTCATTAGTGATCTTGAGGGGAATGTGAAATCTTGAATGAGTTGTTCTTCCACCCTGTAAAAGAACTGCTGCTATACCACTTGAAGCAACCGCTAGAACTATTTTTCCTTCAGATCTTAATTTTGTGGTGACTGCTTTCCACAAAAATGTCTTTCCAGTTCCACCATATCGGTCAACAAAAATCAACTTTCCAAGACTGTCATTGACTGATTCTATTATAACATCAAAAGCCATCCTCTGATCCTGATTTAGCTTACGAAGTAACTTCATGTGCTCTATTCTTAAAGAATCTTTATCATAGTTTAGTTCCTCATTTACTAATCTATTATTTAGATCTTGAAGAACTGAACTATCTGGTAGTGGCATTCCTGGAAAATCGTTGAGGGACTTACCACCTTTAGTCAATAGTTGTTCTATCTCTGCCAGGAGCAGGCTCTTTATTTGTGCCGAGTTGAGTTCCAGGGCCTGAAAATTGAATATTCTTCTTTGTTGACGTTGGATATCCTCAGATAGTAACTCCCAATTTGTTTGCCACAACTTTGCGGGATCCGTCACCTCACAAAATAAAAGTATTGTGCAGAAAAGTTGGCGCATTTGAGGAGCAGAGGCCCAATGGGATGCTTCCTTGATGCAGTCATCCCACTCTTTGTCGTCATTAAGTAGCCTAAGAGCATAACATGCGGATTTGAATGTTGGATGTACAAACCCATCAACTGTTCGAATTTCTTCATATGATCTGCATCCTTTGACGGTATTTAACAGCATTCTCAAGTAGTATTTTTCACCGCTCGTTGGTTGTGCATAGTAAATCCTGCCTATGGTTTTTTTCCACCACGCCTTTTCTTCCATTCTTTCTCTTGTGCATGCCAAGTCCATTTGGTTGGAAACTGTGCATACGTCAAACTGCGAGCTTCTTCATGCAACTGGTTGGCTGTCATCCATTCTGTGAACATTGTCTTTTCTATGTTAGGACAGGATACAATTTGATCTAAATCCATTGAGTCCGGGAACACCACAACATGTTCATTTTCTAGGTGAACTTGTAACCTTTCAACCGCAGGCTCTCTGTACTGAATAGGAAACTGAAATATGCGCCATGCGGCTTCACATCCAGATATGTACCGGGCATCAAGGTACCTCTTGATTTCGTCGTCCCTGTTTGTTAATTTGCTAGCTCTTGTTTCACTTTGTTGGTCTTCCGCTTCTATCAAGATGGTTGTTCGATCTTCTCCTTTGTGGATGTATTTGAATAAATACTTTATAGACCTTGATCTGTTGCACCATTCAACATTTATGTGGGCTTGATACTTGACCAGTAGGTTTCTATTGTATGGCACAACAAATCTATTGTCTAGCTTCACTCCTTTCTTGTCCACAGTGTTGCCATCATCTCGCCTTCTATATACTGGATAGTTATCTTCATCTATGGTAGTCTCAGTGCAAAAATTCTTGGGGAAATGTTTGGCACAACTTTTATCAACCATGCATGGTGATTTTGGGTGTGCTTGACCACATGGACCATGTATCATGTAATTTTGCACTACTTCGTACCCTTCTGGATCACTATTCTTATCAGGAATTTCGGCTGATATGATTTTGTCGATCTAGGAAGGTCTTGGATCTTTATCATCTAGGTGTAGAAACACCAATATGTGTGCATGCGGGAGGCCTCTTTTTTGGAACTCTATAGTGTAGACAACTTTATGAAAGTAAACAAATTTGAGAAGAAATGAGTTAGGACAATCATCTAGGAAAGAGTGAATATGTACTTATTAGGTAAACTTACTTGCAATTGTTTGTCCAAAACACTTTCCGTTCTTTATGTCATTCATAAGTTCCTTCAGTTTTAACATGAATACTCTGGCAACAATATCTGGACGATCTTCAGGTTTCTGGCCTGGAATCAGATCCAACATATCTTGTATTTCCAGCCATTTTGGATTGCATGTAAAAGTAATGAAGAGATCAGGATAGCCAGACCAACGACAAATCGCCATGGCATCTTGGTAGTTTTGCTGCTTATTTCTTGGACTGCCATTATATGATGAGGGTAGTATGATTCTTTGTCCAACTTGTTCAGTTCGTGTATCTCCATTTTCTATTGTATCATGCAGTCCTCTGTACAGTTCTGTCCTCAACTTACCTTGGTTTGTCCTGTACCAATTTAGTCTCCATTGTTCAATGCACGTTGCTGCATCAACTAAGAATTGCAGGAACAAACGTCCACTCATTTGCAATGTTGAAGCTTGGTTCAGACGTTGTTGTATGCGATACGCATAAAACTCCAGCATTGTTACATACTTTCTTTTACCTTTGCTGCCTCTTTTATTTTCATACTCTATTTCTAGTTTGTAACCATCTTCTCCATATGGAAAAAACAAGGGGTACTGCATTGACATATAGCTTGGGTGCAACTCTAAAATCCTCTGTAACATTCTGTCTTTGGTCTCAACTATTATATCAAATTCATTATTTTCTCCATCTTGTTCCCCAATAATTAGTGCTGCGACTTCTGAGGCAGATGGTAGGTTGTATTGCCGTCCATCTTTCGACCTTTTGTTGATCAATCTTAGTCTTACATCTTTAATACGTCGGTTTTGGAATATGTCCCTTGCCATACGAAATGATTTGACTAAAACATTGTGATCATGAAGCATCTCCAGTAGTCCTTTGACAATGTTTTCATCTGGTTGTGTCTTACTCTCCCTTGAAGCAGATGCATTAATCCTATTCCACCTCTTGAGCACTTGCATTGGTTTTCCCTTGAAGAGGAAAGGGTGATGCATCAAAGTAGCGTAAGTAGTTTCCTCAGTTTTTGAGAACCAAGGTATCAATCCAGTAGGAGGCCATGCACGAGTCCCTCGTACCTACACAAACAAATAAATCCTTGCAACCAATGTGATAAGGGGTTGTCAATCCCCACACTGTCACTTACGAGAGTGAGATCTGATAGATATGATAAGATAATATTTTTGGTATTTTGTATGATAAAGAGAAATAAAATATGCAAAGTAAAATAAAGGGCAAAGGAAATAGCTACGTATTGGAAGATTAATATGATGGAAGATAGACCCGAGGGCCATAGGTTTCACTAGTGGCTTCTCTCAAGAGCAGAAGTATTCACGGTGGGTAAACAAATTATTGTTGAGCAATTGACAGAATTGAGCATAGTTATGAGAATATCTAGGTATGATCATGTATATAGGCATCACGTCCGAGACAAGTAGACGGACTCCTGCCTGCATCTACTACTATTACTCCACACATCAACCGCTATCCAGCATGCATCTAGAGTATTAAGTTCATAAGAATAGAGTAACGCTTTAAGCAAGATGACATGATGTAGAGGGATAAACTCATGCAATATGATGTAAACCCCATCTTGTTATCCTCGATGGCAACAATACAATACGTGCCTTGGTGCCCCTACTGTCACTGGGAAAGGACACCGCAAGATTGAACCCAAAGCTAAGCACTTCTCCCATTGCAAGAAAGATCAATCTAGTAGGCCAAACCAAACTGATAATTCGAAGAGACTTGCAAAGATAACCAATCATACATAAAAGAATTCAGAGATGATTCAAATATTGTTCATAGATAAACTTGCTCATAAACCCACAATTCATCGGTCTCAACAAACACACCGCAAAAGAAGATTACATCGAATAGATCTCCATAAGAGAGGGGAGAACTTTGTATTGAGATACAAGTAGAGAGAAGAAGCCATCTAGCTAATAACTATGGACCGTAGGTCCGAGGTAAACTACTCACACTTCATCGGAGAGGCTATGGTGTTGATGTAGAAGCCCTCCGTGATCGATGCCCCCTCCGGCGGAGCTCCGAAAAAGGCCCCAAGATGGGATCTCATGGATACAGAAAGTTACTGCGGTGGAATTAGGGTTTTGGCTCTGTATCTGGTAGTTTGGGGGTACGTAGGTATATATAGGAGGAAGGAGTACGTCGGTGGAGCAACAGGGGCCCGACGATGGTGGAGGGCGCGCCGGGGGGGGGGGGTAGGCACACCCCCTACCTTGTGGCCTCCTGGTTGATGTCTTGACGTAGGGTCCAAGTCCTCTGGATCATATTCGTTCCGAAAATCACGTTCCCGAAGGTTTCATTCCGTTTGGTCTCTGTTTCATATTCTTTTTCTGCGAAACCGTAAAATAGGCAAAAACAACAATTCTGGGCTGGGCCTCCGGTTAATAGGTTACTCCTAAAAATAATATAAAAGTGTATAATAAATCCCAATAATGTCCAAAATAGAATATAATATAGCATGGAACAATAAAAAATTATAGATACGTTGGAGACGTATCAGGCGACCAGGAAAAGATAGCTAGGTTAAAGGAGATCCTTACTTGGTTTGACAATGAGTGGGAGATTTCGAGGACGGTGAGGGCCATGTGGCAATGTATGCGAAAGAGTGAGATGACAGCGATGAGGGCGGCGATGTACTCCTCGGCGGCAGTCACGCCGCAGTCCTTTGAGGTCATCGATTATCTCCTCTGGGCAATGGAGCAGACTGATTTGTCCGGGGTGAAAGTTAGGCGGAGGTGGTGGGCGTACAGGTCGAAGGTCGAGCATCCAGAGGATAACGAATCGATCAAGTACGGTGTGCCGTTCGTGAGGGTGCAGAGCCAGCTAGAGCCACATGAGTATTTGTTCTCCCACCACAAGAGGAGGCCGAGCGCGACGTTGCTTCCCCGTTGTTCTCCACGGTTCCCTCGACGCTCGCCTTGTTTCAACGGTGGTGGTAGGGTTTAAGGTAAGCTTCGCACTAACCTAATCTTCCATCTGCTCATGCTTACAATCAGTGTGACGGCTAATGAAAATCATGCTTACAATCAGTCTTCGAGTACTACGCCAATCACCCTAAAAAGGCTCTGGACCTTTGGGTCAAAGTTGTGACACCGTGTACAAATAAAGAAAAATAGATTGGTGCTTCTTCCAGAAAAGAGTACTCCCTAGAAAACTGCCAATACAAGCTACTAGTATTTGGTTAGAGGATTTGCTGCCAAGAAAGATCTGTCCACAGAGAGCGCCACACATCCCACTAGTGGTGGTGGATGCCAATGCGTGCATGGAGACTGGTAGGTATCGGTAATTTTTACTTGGCACACCTTGCACTCTGCATATATGTCGGTTCCATCTATACATTTGTGTAGTTCCACCAAAATGCAGCTGAATAACCCTGTTTGCACTGATAATGAAAAAGCATGATTACATTATAGTGGCACTAGTTGATGAAACATACACTAAAAAATAGAAGAAAATATTGTGATAGTATCATAGTACGCCATGCCGCGAGGGTGCGATGGGCCCTGCACGCCTCATACGGTAGGCCTCATACTGGAAATCGACCCAATTCTCCCCGATACACCTTCTGCCAGTGATGAACATCAGTGTACAGCTGTAGTACAAGGAGGGTCCTTGAGACATTGCAATCTCCATTTTTTTTGTAGATCAACTAAAATTAAGCACCCCAGTTTGCAGAAACGCTTAAACATTAACAATGGGACTAGTTGATGAAATATATACTAACAAAGAGAAGCACTTTATTTATCTACATTGGAAATGAAATGATAGAGAGGACACTCGCTCTATTTTAACTGTATTATTACTTCATCTAATCAGTGGCACTAGGGTCGAGCAGGTGGCAAGCGAGGTGTACCATGTGTCGCACGGATGGAGGCGGGGGGGTGCTTAGACTGGGATGCTGAAGCTGGCTCTTTCAGTCCCTATCTTCCCCCTGATGTTTCTGTGTTAGCATTTGGGTTGTAATCCAAACTTGGTCGAGTTGGTGCTGCGTCCCCCTACCTGCCTAGCTTATGTGGCGAACTTGTCTCATGCTAGTACTCAGTCCGTTCTAGTAGTAGTTGCATAACTACCCGTTTACATTGAGATGTTGTCGGATAATGGTTCTCTATGGCTGGGTTTCTTTAATGAAATCGGAGGAAACCCCCTCTTTCGATATATATAAAAATCAGTAGCACTAGCGGTGCCAAAACATTGCCTGAAATTAATAGTGCCACTAGATTATAAAAGTGCTAGTTATCGACTAGAGGGGGGGGGGGGTGAATAGGCGATTTTTATGAAAGTCTTCAAAACAAGGGGGCTTTGAAGACAAACGATAGAAATGAACCTATTGATATGCAGCGGAAGGTAGACTACACTAGACAAGCCATAGTCAAGTAAGCAATGAAGTGAAAGCACAAAGACTATCAGCAGCTAGGTAGTATGGATCAGGATGGAAGATAGTGTGAAGCCAAACAACAAAGTCTTCACACAGTGAAGTCAATCAGATCATGCAAGCAAGCAATGACTTCACGAAGACAACTATAAAGTAAAGAGATGA
This sequence comes from Triticum aestivum, assembly GCF_018294505.1. Taxonomy (NCBI): domain Eukaryota; kingdom Viridiplantae; phylum Streptophyta; class Magnoliopsida; order Poales; family Poaceae; genus Triticum; species Triticum aestivum. The sequence goes on from NC_057794.1 coordinate 325,044,223, forward strand.
GAAGGATAGAACCAGTTGCTTGGAGAGGACACGAATTTGGTAGACCAGTTCCAGTTGCTGTGACAACTGTACGTCTGGTTAGGGAGGCTGAGATTCAACTTAGAAGACCGTGTCTTCACCTTATTCACCTTGAGCTAAGGACACCCAGTCCTCGCCCAATCACTCTGGTAAGTCTTCAAGGCAGACTTCCAAACCTTCACAGACTTCGTTCACCGGTGATCCACAATGACTCTTGGATGCTCAGAATGTGACGCCTAACCGGCTGGAGGATTCACAGTCCTCAAGTGTAAAAAGTCTTCAGGTCACGCAGACAGAAAGACTTCAGTGATGCCTAACACTCTTTGGCTCTGGGTGTTTTGGGCTTTGTCCTCGCAAGGATCTCTCTCTCAAATGCTTCGGAGGTGGGTTGCTCTCAAACGACAAAAGCCGTGCACTAACTCTGAGAAGCCACCAATTTATGGTGTAGGGGGTGGGCTATTTATAGCCAGGAGGCAACCCGACCTGATTTGTCCGAAATGACCCTGGGTCGCTAAGGAACTGACACGTGTCCAACGACCATATTTCAAACACACGCGACAGCTTGACTTGGGCTACAAGTAAAGCTGACTTATCCAGCTCTAGATAAGATTTGCTCTCATTGTCTTCGCTCGAAGGCATAGGATTTGGTTGAGCATCATATCAGTCAGTCTGACCTTGTTCACGTGGACCCCACTTAATAGTATGGTGGTTCCTATGACTCAACAAAGAAGAAAAGGAAACTACGAAACAACTATGTCTTCGTACTCCATAGTCTTCATATGATGTCTTCTCATGTCATAGTCTTCAATGTGAATCTCTTCACAGACCACCATTGTCTTTGATATCTTCACACATTTTTAGGGGCCATCTCTGGTAGGTAAACCGAATCAATATGGGACTACTACCTGTGTTATCCTACAATTCTCACAAACACATTAGTCCCTCAACCAAGTTTGTCGTCAATACTCCAAAACCAACTAGGGATGGCACTAGATGCACTTACAATCTCCCCCTTTTTGGTGATTGATGACAAACTGGTTGAAGTTTCCAACGGGGATAAAAGTATGTGAAAGTTGAGAATTACAACATTGTCTTCATAAGTGGGAAAAGGCTCCCCCTGAAGATGTGCATATAAGTAGTTTTCTTTTGAATGCAAATGCACATGGCAGGTTTTACTTTGTGGAGATCCTCTTCAACTTATGAAAACAATTCATCATGCATATAAAGATATAACAAAGATAATGACATGCATAATGAAAGATGGACATCTGCGGAATGACTTCATGCGAAATTTATCATCGCATCACAGAGGAGCAGAAAAAGTAGCAGACAACCATCGAGTTTAAGTGTTACAACCCAAAGAACCAAATGTATCAAAAAACAAGAGTTGTAAACACTTGGAAAAAATAGTGCAACCACCCATTAGGACCCGCTTGAAGACTATCAACTCATATGCTTCTCCCCCTTTTGTCATTAGTGACCAACAAGGTTTGAAGACATAGAGTATCTACTCGTCCCCATTAGGAGTAGATGAAGGTGCAGGGTCGATGTTGGAGTTCAGTGGTGCAGAAGGGCCTGGTGCAGTGTCGAGATGCAGGGAAGCCATGGTTGGTGAAGTGGCATCGTCTTCTTCATTAATGACTCTCGCAACAACAGTTGCAGCCGAAGACGAGTAATCAGAATCTTTTATTGATGGAGTGCGGTGCCAGCTTGCATTGCGTGGAGGTGTGGAATCAAATTTGAAGCCCTCGGTGAAGCCATCTTCGCGAAGATCTTCTTCTGGGCATAATAGTGTGAGACTCTTCCAAGACCGCCGACAGGCTTCATGGGTAACGAACGAGTTCTTAGTGGACAAGTTTTGATGTGATTCACATCCACCAAGATACTCTGCATCTGACGCTTGATCCAGTCGTGATTCTTATCCTGCTTCTGGTGTAAGGCCACAAGAATCTCTCGGTCATTGAGTGCACGAGAACACTTCCAAGGCCTTTGAGCTATTGTATTGTCAGTGGCTTCGGTGTTTGCACGATGAGGCACGTGTATATTGCCAGCCAGAGGATAAGCAGTAGTTGCAGCATTGGGGATATGAATTCCTTCTATTGGTTACGTGAAGCTTTGATGATCAACATTATGAAGATATAGAGGCTCCATGGCAGGCTCTGGGTCGATGGCTTAGACGGACATATCAACCTTAGGTAGAAAGACAAGATGGTTGCACGCTGAGGGTTGATAGTCAATAGAAGAGTGGAGTTTGATCAGGCGCATCACCCATGGAGCATAAAACTTCAGGCCAAACAGATCAATCCCAGATGCAGCCAGTTGTCTGATGAAGAAATCCTGGGTGTTGAATCTGATGCCATTGATGATGTAAAAAACCAAAGTCTTCATGGCTCCTTCAAGTTTGGCTTTAGCAGTATATCCCTTGATTGTCCATAGAGTACGCCTCAGAATATGATAGACTATGCATGGAAAGTACTCGAGGTCCTTGACGAAGAACTCTTTGGGGTATTCAACATCTTGGGGCAGTGGCTTCATCATGCTGAGCATTTTGCTCATGTTGGGTTCAGGCCTCTGGAAGATGCTCTGCAGTTCATCGTGTTGACATTGACAACCAGGCTCATAGAACTCTCCCAGAGTGGGCAGGGAAGTAAGCTCAATGATGTCTTGAGCTTTGGCTTCATGATGTACATCTCCTAACATCCACTCAAGGACCCATGTCTTCGGATGCCTGTTGTAGTCATGAATGTGAAGAGTGGCATAGAATTGTAGCAGCAGCTCTTCATTCCAGTGCTCTTTGTCCGTGATGAACGGCAGAAGACCAACTTCGCCGAAACAGTCAAGGGCTTCTTCAAGACAGGGGAGCCCTGCAATGGCCTATTCGCCCCTGATTGTATAGAATGCAGGAGTAGTAGCTGCGCTGCTGATAGCTCCAGAATCGATCGGATGAGATCTTTGGCTTCGAGTACAGATTCTTGGTGCTATCGAAGAAGGTATTATGTGCCCGGAAGTTGTTCACGTTGAATGATCATGGGGATGTGGCAGCACCTGGAAGCCTTGGCAGCCTGGGCTTTGGCTTTTGAACTTGTGGCCTCTGCTCCACATGATAGTCATATTGAGGTCCGGGAGCAGTGGGAGGCACCATGATGGGCCATCGAACTGTGACAAGTTCACCATGATAATAGGCTTGTTCAATGGTGTGAGGCCTTGGAGGTGGAACAGTGGCTTCAGCATTCACAGTGGCTTCAGGTTGTACTTGAGCTTCAGGCACCACATTAGCTTCACGTGCCACAGTATGTTCAGGCGCCACATGGTCTTCAGCCATGACAGTATCATTGGCTTTAGCATCATTGTTTGTGGCTGCCTCAGTAGTTTCAACCTCCGTCTGTTCAATAACAGGACTCATTCTCCTCGAGAATGACTTGGTCAGTAGCAGGGGGTGTAGCAACTCTTTCTTCTTCTCTTGTTTCTTTATTTTATTCATCGGCTGATGTAGCCAGAATGTCTTCAGCAGCTTTAGCTTCAGACTCGGAGACATTCACAATTGGGGTGGCTTCAGGAAACACTTGACGTGCTACTGATCTTTGTTGCACTTCCCTTTCTGGAATGCTCGACATGGTGATCTCTGGCCTCCTGCAAAAAGTGGGCGGCACCTGTGGTGACAGAGAGGTTTGTACCATGTAGCTATCATCGTCAAGCACCGGAGTGGTGACTTTAGGTGTTGGAGTTCTGGGTGTGTCTTCATGAATGGGGGTGTCTTGTTGAGGGCGATCGGACCATGAATCATCCTGCAATTGGCGTCAAGGGACGACCAATGCTGATGAGTTCGCAGTTCGTAAGAATAGGCAATGATACCACTTGATTCTCAAGTTGAGGAAGGAATTCATCATCTTCTACATTGTCTTCACGACCAATGTCTTCCGCTGTGGTGGGGTCAACAACTGCAACTTCTTCATTCTCAGGAGCCTCTATGAAAGCAGGCTCATTGATCACTAGGCGACGCTCTTGGTTGGTTGAGGCAGGACATGCTACAGAAATGGGCTCAACAACAAGGGGCTTAGAGGCCGCAACATGCTCTTTCTTTGAAGATTTTGTCTTCAACTTCTTCTTCGAAGGTGCATCATCATAGGTGTTCTTGTGCTTGCGCTTCCTGGCATCAGCTTCAGTAGCCCTTGTCTTCTTCTATCCTGAAGCTGCTGAGGGGACCTTAGGCTTTGAGCCTGTCATGCTGGCAGGGAAGACAATGCAAGGTTCTTCTTGCCTTGGTGCTTCAGTTCAGGCCATAGCAGACTTCTTTGTTGGCTTGGCAGCCATTCTTGGGTCGATGCCAGGAGCCCAAGAGCCTTGCGCTTCTCAGCCTCATTGTGTGCTTGAACACATTTCTGTGCAAAGTACTTCATGTGCTCTCTTGAACCTTTTGCTTCTTCACGTTTCTTGTGAAACAGTTCCTTGAGCTCATGCACATCTTCTTGAAGATCTGAACATCTTCCACACTGAGCTTGGCCATGTTCTTCTTGAAGTGAGCCTTCTCATAGTCAATTTTGTTCTTGAGCTCAACAATCTTCTGATCCATGACCAGCTCATTGGCAATAGCTCCGTGAAATGTGACGCTGATGTCCACCGGCAGCTGAAGATCATCAATGCTGATGCTCTGGTCATCAAACCACTCATCAATGAAATTGTTTAGTATATCAACATCAAAGAGGGGCAGATCGTTGAAGATCTTCGCCTCTTGCTTGCTCTTGATGAGTTGCTCAAGTGCGTCATCACCAAGATCTTCGTCACTAGATAGATCAATGGTGTCTTCTTCGTTCTTGAGAACGACAGCTGGAGTCATTTCATGCCCGGAAATCTTCTTGGGCTTCTTTGCTTTCTTGGTCTTCTTGGCCTTCTTGGAGACACGAGATAAGTCTTCGGACTGCACACTGGCTTTAGGAGGTGCAATGGCCAATTCCTGCACACGCGAAGCTTTTGGTGAGGAAGAGGGCTTTGAAGCCTTTGATTTCTTCTTCTTCTGCTGCTTTGATGGAGCTGACGCTTCTTCAAAGTCCGCGTCATCAGCAGAGTGCTCCACCATAGCTCCCTGTACAGCTATATGAGAGAGAAGGCCATCGAAGTTGTAGAAGGGGCCGATGACATTTGGATTGGCATCGTGTGTGCCATCACCCTTGGAGCATATGGGCCAGGGCTGAAGTTGAGGCGAAACTCCTTCTTGTTTTTGACGGCTGACTCCTTGGCAAATTGATAGTTGCATTTAAAAAGATTGTCTTCGCTACACCATATCATTGATGATGGGTCGGCATTCTCTGGCTTCGGTCCTCGGACCATGCATGGGTAGAAGCCTTGAGCAATGGCTTCAGACTTGGACTTGGGCTGCAGATTTCTGTATAGAATATCTCCCCAGGGGCCCTTGATGGCGTTCTTTTCAGCATATTCAGCAGTCACAAATCTATACATGAACCATTCTTCCACCCAATATCTTCGAATCCATTGGATTCAGGTCTTGCGCTGGTTGTAGCTTTCCTCAGGATCTGACTTGTACAGCTCAAACAGATTTGGAGGTAAATCCTTAGCTGTATTTCCACGGCACTGCCTGCCATCCTTTCTAGCTGATTTCTTTGTTGCCATTGTATTCAGATTGAAAGGCTTCAAGACAGTGAGTGGCTTCCTTTTGCTGGTCACACAGGAACTGGCTTCAGGTGAGTGAATATGACGTTGTAAGAACTCTGCAAATGAATGCAGACTATGAGAACCAAGGGATTCTCCCACAGACATGTACCTGTGACAGCATTAGAGATGCAAGGGAAGGGGTAGAGGTCATATGCATTCTCAGAAGATTTTTGAAGATAAATCAGTTTGAAGACATTGACCTCATAGCGCGAAGACACGCACTTATTTGAAGAGAGTCGGTTCCAGATTTGTACGAATCCATGAATAAGTACAAGTGAGGAACCTAACTAGTTATGAAGCATAAGTGAATATACTTGGCATGATATGAGATGCAAATAAGGATGGATCCATATTTGGTTGAAGTGGATGGATCTGACGGATCTAAAAGGCAGTAAAAAGTAAGATTTAATTACCGCGGACGAACTGCTAGACGAGGTAGAGTTGGAGGCCGAGCAGTTCAATCTTCCATGCCCTAACTTGGCGACGGAAGACACCTACGGCGACGGCGGAGAGGACGAGGTCTGCGGCTGGCGTGAGGACGGCGTCGAAGAAGTCGCGGTAGCTAAGTGCTTTGTCTCCAGCGTCGACGCGAGCTAGCAGAGGCACTAGGGTTTGTGCTGGGTGGAGAGGTGGAAGAAGAGATGATGACCGCGGTGAGTTCTGTATTTATAAGGATAGGGACAGCACATCATAATTATGCAGGTGCCCCTGGTGGTTCACATCTGAAGTACACATGGCATGCATGCAACATATTGGAAGTTGTTCCATGTTCCCACGCACGCCTGGATTGTCGGGTGGTCCTACCGGCTTCTCCGGTTTTTAGGCAGAAAGGATATGGCATTAGAAAACAAATTTAAATATTTGTCTCTTTGTCTTCTGCTAACAAGGATTCAGAGAAGACAATCGACAGGTTTCAATAGAATGCAGATGATTTGGACAGATAGAGTTTGAGGAGGAAGCACAGAAGGGGTTAGGGTCCGATCACATTCACTTAGATCAAGAAAAGATTCAAGCATGAAAACATAGCCATAAGTGAATGCTGTAGAGGACAGAACACGAATATATATATATATATATATATATATATATATATATATATATATATATATATATATTAGACCAACTCAACATTGTGAAGATAAAACTTGAAGTTAAACCAATGTTGAAGACAAACCAAATGTGAAGACTATGCAAATATGATGCCACATGAAACATTTCAAAAGGATTTTGGTGGTGGTGTTACCCACTGTATAGGAAGTATTAGACCCAGACACGCCGCACAATTATCGTGGCGCTCCGAAGTCAAATTCCATTTTAATGTATTCACACTTAGAGTTTATGTCTTCATTGATTGAAGATATACGTTACTTTGTGTGTTGCACATCTAGGTTATCAACATGCATAAGCATTAGGATGTGTGTCCAATTACAGGACATTTGAGGATTCTAAGATATTTAGCTCGCATCGCAACTTGCAAAACCTTTTCTCACCCAAGGGCTTTGTGAAGATATCTGCCAATTGCTCTTCAATGTTGACGTGAATGATATCAATATGTTCCTTCATGACATGATCTCTGAGAAAATGATGACGGATCTGAATGTGCTTTGTCTTCGAGTGCTGAACTGGGTTATTGGCAATCTTGATGGCGCTTTCATTGTCGCAGTAGAGTGGCATATGCTTCAGGTGGATGCCATAGTCCTTGAGAGTTTGCTTCATCCATAGAAGGTGAGCGCAGCAAGATCCAGCAGCAATGTATTCAGATTCAGCAGTGGAGAGAGATACACAGTTTTGCTTCTTTGAAGACAAACAGACAAGCGATCATCCAAGAAAGTGACATGTGCTTGATGTGGACTTGCGATCAACCTTGTCACCAGCATAATCAGCATTTGAGAATCCAACTAGATCAAACTCTGAGCCCTTTGGATACCATAATCATAGTGTTGGGGTGTAAGACAAATATCGAAGAATTCGCTTCACAACTAAGTGATGTGACTCCTTTGGTGCCAATTGGAATCGGGCACACATGCAGATGCTAAGCATTATATCTGGCCTAGATGCACACAAATAGAGTAAAGAACCAATCATGGAGTGGTATACCTTTTGATCGAACTCTTTACCATTGTCGTCGGGCCCAGATGACTTTTGGTTGGCATTGGCATCGTGTATCCTTTGTAGTCTTGCATACCAAACTTCTTCAGGCAATCTTTGAGGTATTTCTCTTGTGATATGAAGATGTCGTTGCTCTATTGATGGATTTGAAGACCTAGGAAGAATTTCAGCTCACCCATCATGGACATATGATATTGCTCTTGCATCATGTGTCCAAACTCATCACTGTATCTCTTGTCAGTGCAGCTGGAGATAATGCCATCCACATAGATCTGGCATACAAACATTTCTCCATCATATGTATTCGTGAAGAGTGTGGGATCCAGAGAACCAGGTTTGAAGCCTTTGCTCTTCAGGAAGTCTTTGAGTGTGTCATACCAAGCACGATGGTCTTGTTTGAGGCCATACAGTGCCTTGTTGAGCTTGTATACCATGTCAGGATGTTTTGGGTCTTCAAAGCCAGGTGGTTGTGCAACATACACTTCTTCAATCTTGCCATTGAGAAAAGCACTCTTCACATCCATTCGGTATAGGAGGATGTTGTGATGGTTGGCATAGGCTAGCAGTATGTGAATGGCTTCAAGCCTAGCCACAGGAGCAAAGGTTTCATCGAAGTCAATTCCTTCTGCTTGAGTGTAACCTTGAGCAACGAGACGAGCCTTGTTTCTGACAACTTGACCATGCTCATATTGTTTGTTGCGGTAGATCCATTTGGTGTCAATGATATTGTGCTTGCAAGGATCAGTAAGTGTCGGTGTCAAAACCGGCGGATCTCGGGTAGGGGGTCCCGAACTATGCGTCTAGGTCGGATGGTAACAGGAGGCAGGGGACATGATGTTTTACCCAGGTTCGGGCCCCCTTGATGGAGGTAAAACCCTATGTCCTACTTGATTAATATTGATGATATGGGTAGTACAAGAGTAGATCTACCACGAGATCAGAGAGGCTAAACCCTAAAAGCTAGCCTATGGTATGATTGTTCTTCGTCCTATGGACTAAAATTCTCCGGTTTATATAGACATCGGAGAGGGCTAGGGTTACACAGAGTCGGTTACAATGGTAGGAGATCTACATATCCGTATCGCCAAGCTTGCCTTCCACGCCAAGGAAAGTCCCTTCCGGACACGGGACGAAGTCTTCAATCTTATATCTTCATAGTCCAGGAGTCCGGCCGAAGGTATAGTCTGGCCATCCGGACACCCCCTAATCCAGGACTCCCTCAGTAGCCCCTGAACCAGGCTTCAATGACGACGAGTCCGGCGCATAGATTGTCTTCGGCGTTGCAAGGCGGGTTCCTCCTCCAAGTACTTCATAGAAGACTTTGAACACAAAGGTAGTGTCCGGCTCTGCAAAATAAGTTTCCACATATTGCCATAGAGAGAATAATATTTACACAAATCTAATCTGCTGGCGTATTCCGTAGCGTGACATCACACCATGGCCAAGTCTTTATTCAAATCGTTTTACTGTCCCACCTCAGCGCGTTTAGCGAGGTGGTTTCCTTGGCACGTCTTGTTAAAGCAGAGATCGTGTCCCCTTATTCCAGGATTCTCATAAATACGGGTGTGGGTAACCCAACCGCGCCATTGACTACGGTGCTTGGGAGATAAGCAAGTTTTACGAGGCTAGTGGGGGCGCATAGTCGCGTTCGCCCATATAAGGGGATAAGGATACACCTTTTCATCCATGCCTTCTTCCTCCTTTACCTATCCATTTCCGCGCACTCGATCTCCAGCGCCCAAGTCCGCACACCCCACCTCAACCTTCTCCAGCCATGTCCGGAGCGGGAGGCAGGTGGATGGCCTCCTCCGTCACGGAGGGACACATCAAAAAACTGAGGAAGGCCGGATACTTGTCTAATGACATTGCGCACCGGCTTCCCGAAGAGGGGCAGCTCATCCCCACCCCTAGGCCCCATGAGAGGGTGGTGTTCCTCCCCCATTTCCTCCGCGGACTGGCTTCCCTCTCCACCCATTTGTCCGGGGGCTCATGTTCTACTATGGCCTGGATTTCCACGATCTGGCCCTGAACTTTGTCCTTAATATCTCGGCGTTTATCGTCGTGTGCGAGGCTTTCTTCTGCATCCGCCCCCATTTCGGCGTATGGCTCAAGACTTTTAATGTCAAGCCGAAGGTGGTGCGCGGCACTCAGGCGGAGTGCGGAGGCGCCATGGTGGGCAAGATGCCCAACGTCCTATGGCCCGAGGGCTCCTTCGTGGAGTCCCTAAAGGGGTGGCAATCGGGGTGGTTTTACATCACCGAGCCGCGCGACCCTGAATGGGTCGCAGCCCCCGAGTTCCGATCCGGACCTCCTACGCGGCTCACCTCCTGGAAAGAGATGGGCCTATCGTGGGGTAAAGAAGGAGAGCTGACCGGACTCCAAACATGCGTCCAAACCCTGGTGGACAAGAAGCTCAAACTTGTCAACGTAGTCCAGGTTATGCTCATCCGCCGGATCCTCCCGTGTCAACAACGGGCTTTCAACCTGTGGGAGTTCGACCCGGCGCAACACCGAACCCTAAGCAGGCTCTTCGACACAACGTACGAAGATGCCTGGAAGGTGCTTTTCAAGGGCGTCGAGGCCCCCGCATCCGCTACTGAGGATCGCGGATTCAGCACGTAGCATCGCGCTCATGGGTAAGCTGTCTTTACCTTTTACAGGGTATTAGTTTTTCATAGTTTGACTCCATGCGGGATCTTAAGCTCCCTTACCTTTGACAGGATTGGCAGGAGACGTCCAGACAGATCAACTGTCCGGCTCCTTTGCCCGAAGGCCGAGCGGACGCTCGCTTGGCGAAGCTGCTGGTTCCGGCACCCTATGTGGTGCCAGAGAAGAAGGCCAAGAAGAAGGCCACGGGAACTCGGAAGAGTGCTCGGCGCCTGGGGGTGTTGGATTCATCATCCGATGACTCCAAGACGCACTCCTCCCGTGAAGACGAGGAGGAGGAAGAAGAGACCTCTCCCCCTCAAGCGGGGGGAGAGAAGAAAAGGAAGGACGCCCCAACTAGGGAGGCCGAAGGGTCCAAGAAGAGGAAAACCCTTCCTCCGGACGGCTCCACCAACGCCGACGACGGCGAAGAGGAGTGGCCGCACAGGGCCAAGCCCCTGGTGAGATCGTAAGTGTCCGGATACCAGAATGATTCATAGTATTCTTCCATTGCACAACTTTTCCTTATGTTGAACATATTTATGCAGTCCACCCAAAGACCGGCTCGACGTGTCGTCGAGCGATTCCCTGGATTCATCGGATGTGAATTCGCTTCCAACGGCTACCTCCCCCCATCCTACGGACGACGCCGAGGTGCTGTCCCAACAGGTTCCAAGCCAGGAGGAGGTGGTCCTGGAGGCGCTGCAAGGCGACCTCCCGGACTCCAGGCGCAAAGGGGATAAAACCCCCAAGGGCTCCAAGTCTGTCCTTGAGCCGGACACTGCGCCGGAACCTTCAATGGTTCCGGACTCCAGTAGGCGGCCTCCTACCAAGAGGAGCGAGCCTACCGAGCCGGTGACCTCCGTCCAACCGGAGGCACCGGACAATTTGCTGGAGACGCTTAACGGCGCCTCCATCGATGAGGAGCACCGCACTATTATGAGTGCGATGATCCAGAAGGTTCAGTCCGCCAAGAGCGGACTGACTGAAGTCTGTGCCAGCCTTCTAACAGGCTTTGAGGTAGGTAAAGAATATGTAAAAATATTACCGCATAGACAGTAGCCCCTGATGCTCTATTCGGTGTTCGGAAAGAAAAGCCGAATAGAGGATCTAGTAACATTCGCAGGAGTCTAACATAATCAAGTCAATATGCGTATGCAGGCTTCGCTGCTGGCCTCTGCCGCACTGACTGCGGAGGTGGATACGCTGAAGCAAAACCTTGCGCGGTCCGAGAACGAGCTCGGCCATGCCAAGAGGCAACTCGAGGAGAAGGAAGGTAAGTAATACCTTGCGCAATTATATAGATAAGATGTGGTTGCAAAAAATGACAGGATCAACGTGCTATTATAGGGGCCACGACCGAGGTGGCAACCCTTAAGCAAGCGCTGTCCGAGGCCGAAAACAGGGAGGCCGCGGAGCACACGGAGAGAGAGAAGCAGGAGGCACGGGTGGAGGAGGTGCAGAAAGAGCTCCAGGTTCTCGTGAGAAAACATGAGAGTTTGGAGCTTGACTCAAAGACGCAAGCGTCCGAGCTTGCGGCAGCCCTCAAAAGCGCGAAGTCTACAAAGGCCGAAGCCCAGAAATCCCTCAAAGAAATTGACGCAATGAAGAAGATAGCGGCGGGTAAGGCATTCATTATGCAAAGCAAGCACGTGAAATTGAATTACTTATTACTTACCCGAGTCCGGAGCTTTCCAGGAGCGTTCGCAGATTTGCCCCACTGTGCGTCGGGTGCCGCCACCTACTACCGAGCCGAAGAGGGGAGCTCGACGGAGAAGGTGTTCTGGTCTCAGTATGCTGAGGCCGGACACCTGGTGCCTTTGAGCGACTAGCTGAAGCAAATGGTCGAGCTCCACAAGGTTGCCGAACAGGCTATAAAGGGCCTCATAGTTCGGCTGTGGCCTGGAGAGGCTTTGCCTGGGAGCTACTTCAGGCTGGTGAGGCGGCTGGTGGATGCCTGTCCATGGCTTGAATTAATCAAGCGCTCCGTCTGCATCGAAGGTGCCCGTAGGGCGCTTGCCTGTGCTAAAGTGCACTGGGGCAAGATGGATGTGGAGAATCTGGTGAAGGACGGGCCGCCACCGGGCAAGGAGCATCGCGTCCCGGAAGCGTATTATGAGGGCGTCCTGAAGGGTGCCCGCCTTATAGCGGGTGAATGCCCCAAAGATGTAATTTTTGAGTAAACTCGCATTTGTGATCCTGTACGCTGAAAACTTGTTCATATGCGCTAAGCAATGCTTTTAAATTTAAAATATTACCTTCTGTGCGGCCGTTTATCAAATTTGAGAGATGGCGAGTCGTCGGCTTCTGCGCCCATGGCACGAGTGCTGGGGTGTTCGGGATAAACATGAGCGCTCTTTTTCCCATTCTTGGGTCCTTCGAGGGAGGTGCTCAACACAATGAACAAGGCAATCGGACTATAATGCTTGAACACTCTCACTTAGCCATAGAATTCTATAATTTTAAATTTTGGCGAAGCCCCTAGTGTTCGGAAGACCGAGTTCGGGGCGCTATCTACGCCTAGGCCGGACAAAGCCGACTCCTCGCTCTAAGCGGCATAAGTCTTTAGGGACTCAAAAACCTCTCGAACAGCGACCAACTCTCGCCTCATCATGACGGTCAGTTTTAGCTTTCTCTACTGAGGTGCTTAGCCCAGATCAACTGGGGCACAATCGCAGTAGTTCTCCTAGTGCTACCTTAGCCGATATAACGGAACATAAGGTACCAAAACATAGGAACCGGGCAAACCCAACATTTGACCCAAGACATGATTCGGAGCCGATGCATATAATGCTATAAGTTTGGGGTGCCGCACTTGTGAAAGTGTTCGGACTTCTCATGCCGTATTGTGGGGTACTTAAGCCCCTGGCGTATTGGCCGTACCAAAGTGTACGGGTGCAACATGTCATTAATGAACATATATTCGTAAAAAAGAGGTAATGCAATAATAGACGGAAGCTATGCATTGTTTATTTAAAAAAGTTGTGATCAAAGAAGAATGATACAATAGTGCGATAAGCAAAAGATGGGACTATCAAATATGTCCTTTCTAGAGGCGAGCTGCGGAATGTTATGCGAAACAGGTATACTGCTCGATATAGAGACCACCTTAGAGTTCTGTAGTGCGGCGTAGCTTTCTGCTTCCCTGGTTGTATCGTTTGTGCGGCAATTGTACTACCGGACAAGCCTTCTGAAGAATGGAGTCCTGAAAATAAGAGAAAATTAAGAAATCGGCAGCCCCTAATGCGGTTTAAGCCGCGTTTCGGGCGTGCCGTGATGGTGCCCCTCCCCCTGTGCCCATGGTATTTCTAGAGTGTAGTTATGTACGCGCAACACTGGTTTCGCAAGTTCGCGAGGGTTGGGGTTGGGGCCGCATTGCTACGCTTGCTCGGAACATGCCAGGCAGTCTTGTTGTAGGTTACTCCGGGCACGCTTGATGGTGTCCGGACGTTTAATGGCCGGACTGGAGAATTTCCTTGAGAGGCTGCTTTGTACTTCCGCTGCGATAGCCGCCATATGCTCCTCCGTTCAGAGAGAGCGTTCGGTGTTTCCATTGACTGTGATGACGCCTCGAGGGCCTGGAATCTTGAGCTTGAGGTATGCGTAGTGCGGCACCGCATTGAACTTGGCAAATGCGGTTCGCCCGAGCCGTGCGTGATAGCCACTGCGGAACGGGACTATGTCGAAGATTAACTCCTCGCTTCGGAAATTATCTGGAGATCCGAAGACCACTTCAAGTGTAACTGAGCCTGTACAGTTGGCTTCTACACCTGGTATGACGCCTTTAAAGGTCGTTCTGGTGGGTTTAATCCTCGAGGGATCGATGCCCATTTTCCGCACTGTATCCTGATAAAGCAGGTTCAGGCTGCTGCCGCCGTCCATAAGGACTCTAGTGAGGTGAAATCCGTCAATAATTGGGTCTGGAACCAATGCGGCGAATCCGCCATGACGGATGCTAATGGGGTGGTCCCTTCGATCAAAAGTGATCGGGCAGGAAGACCATGGGTTGAACTTTGGGGCGACTGGCTCCATCACGTATACGTCCCTTAGCACACGCTTCCGCTCCCTCTTGGGGACGTGGGTTGCGTATATCATGTTCACCGTCTGTACTTGTGGGGGAAAACCTTTATGTCCGCTGTTGTTCGGCGGCCAGGGCTCCTCCTCGTCATCGCTATGCAGCCCCTTGTCTCTGCTTTCAGCATTTAACTTGCCTGCCTGCTTGAACACCCAACAATCCCTGTTGGTGTGATTGGCTGGTTTTTCGAGGGTGCCATGTATATGACATGAGTGGTCGAGTATTCGGTCCAAACTGGACGGGCCCAGAGTGTTTCTTTTGAATGGCTTTTTCTGCTGACCGGTTTTAGAGCCTTTGAATCCGGCATTAACTGTCGTAACCTCAGTATTGTCGCCGTTAATGCGGCGCTTTTGCTTGTTGCGACACGACCTGCCACCGCTGTCCTTGGTATCCGAATTACCAGGGCTCTTGGTCATGTTATTGCTGCGAGCTAGCTAGCTGTCTTCTCCCGCGCAAAAGCGGGTCATAAGTGTCGTGAGGGCTGCCATAGATTTCGGCTTTTCCTGTCCTAGGTGTTGTGCAAGACACTCGTCGCGGATGTTATGCTTGAAGGCTGCTAGGGCCTCTGCGTCCGGACAGTCGACGATTTGATTTTTCTTGGTTACGAACCGTGTCCAGAATTGTCTGGCCGATTCCTCTGGCTGCTGAATTATGTGGCTTAGGTCATCGGTGTCGGGTGGTCGCACATAAGTGCCCTGGAAATTGTCAAGGAATGCGGCTTCCAGGTACTCCCAACAACCAATTGATTCTGCTGGCAAGCTGTTGAGACAATGCCGAGCTGGTCCTTTAAGCTTAAGTGGGAGGTATTTGATGGCGTGTAGGTCATCACCGCGGGCCATGTGGATATGAAGGAGATAGTCCTCGATCCATACCGCAGGATCTATTGTGCCATCGTATGATTTGATGTTCACGGGTTTGAAACCCTCGGGGATTTGATGATCCATTACTTCATCTGTGAAGCATAGTGGGTGTGCGGCGCCTCTGTATTGGGCTACATCACGACGCAGCTCAAACGAGCTTTGTCTACTGTGTTCGGCCCGGCCGGATTTACTCTGGCGTGACGAGTACCGTCTCGTGCCGTGGGGCGCCCACGTGATCCGTAGATCGATCTTGTTTGCCTTGCCTTATCCTCCAATATATCTCGCAGGTCTGGCGCATTTTCCCATGCCTTGGTAGTTTTTGAGCGGCACCGGGGTGCGGCTTGAGTGGAGGGCCGAGAGGCCTCTCTGTCGCGGCCACGGGGTGGCCGGTTGGCCGCATCATGCGCTGGTGATTTAGGTGCTTCCTCCTCTAATTGGGGTAGCAAGCTGCGCTTTGGGTAGCTCTTGGAGGGGCGTTCGAGTTCATACTCTTCGGTCGCAAGGACTTCAGTCCATCTGTCGGCTAGCCAATCTTGATCAGCTCTAAGCTGTTGCTGTTTTTTCTTGAGGCTGCTCGCCGTGGCCATAAGCCTGCGTTTGAAACGCTCTTGTTCGACGAGATCCTCCGGCACGACAAATTCGTCATCGTCGAGGCTTGCCTCATCTTCGGAGGGAGGCATATAATTATCGTCCTCGACCTCTCTGTTTGCCGCTCCCTCATGAGGGCTGGCTTCTCTATCCTCCTGTGCTGAATCTTGCTGGAGGTGGCTGTCTTCGGCACTGTCCGGGGTGTTATTATCCCCCATGTCGGAATCACCGTTTTTGTTTTGGCGGGATTTAGAGCGGCGCCGCTGACGCCGGTGCTTAGGCTGCTTCTTGGAGGGGTCATCCTCCGCTGTTCCATCGCCATTGCCTTCTTTTGGGGTGTCCACCATGTATATATCTTATGACGAGGTGGCTTTCCAGTGCCCTATAGGCGCTGGTTCTTGATCGTCTCCTGCATCGGCGTCCATACCGTCGATGTCTTCGGAGTCGAAGTCGAGCATGTCGGTTAAATCATCGACAATGGCTACAAAGTGGGTGGTGGGTGGGCTTTGAATTTCTTCATCATCCGCATCCCAACCTTGCCGACCATAGTCCGGCCAGGGCTCTTCTGACAAAGAGAGAGACTTTAGTGAATTCAGAATATCGCCGAAGGGCGAGTGCCGAAAGATGTCTGCGGCGGTGAAATCCATGATCGGCGCCCAATCGGGTTCGATCGATCGGGGCGCAGAGGGCTCGGAGTCCGGAGAGGAGTCCGGGTCCTTGGAGTCACGCGCTTCGCAGAGAATAGGGCTGGCGTTCGGCTCGATTGCAGCCCCCGAGGCGGTGTCTAACCACCCATCCTCGGTTGGTGTAATCAACTCTGAGCTAGGGGTCGGAGCGGACACGGGTGCGGCCTCTAGGGCATTGTTCGGCGGCAGAGCTAAATCATGCCCATCGTGACAGTGTGGCACGCTCGGCTGTGGCTCAAATCCGTCGAAGATCAAGTCTACGTGCATGTCGGCCGTGTAGTTCAAACTTCCAAATCTGACCTGATGGCCAGGGGCGTAGCTTTCGATCTGCTCCAGATGACCAAGCGAATTGGCCCGCAGTGCAAAGCCGCCGAATACGAAGACCTGTCCGGGGAGAAAAGTCTCACCCTAGATCGCATCGCTTTTGATGATCGGAGAAGCCATCGGGCCTAATAGTGACGACATAGAGGAACTCTCAATGAAACCACCAATGTCGGTGTCAAAACCTGCGGATCTCGGGTAGGGGGTCCCGAACTGTGCGTCTAGGTCAGATGGTAACAGGAGGCAGGGGACACGATGTTTTACCCAGGTTCGGGCCCTCTTGATGGAGGTAAAACCCTACGTCCTTCTTGATTAATATGGATGATATGGGTAGTACAAGAGTAGATCTACCACGAGATCAGAGAGGCTAAACCCTAAAAGCTAGCCTATGGTATGATTGTTCTTCGTCCTACGGACTAAAACTCCCCGGTTTATATAGACACCGGAGAGGGCTAGGGTTACACAAAGTCGGTTACAATGGTAGGAGATCTACATATCTGTATCGCCAAGCTTGCCTTCCACGCCAAGGAAAGTCCCTTCCGGACACGGGACGAAGTCTTCAATCTTGTATCTTCATAGTCCTAGAGTCCGGCCATCCGGACACCCCCTAATCTAGGACTCCCTCAATAAGCTTAACCAATTCCCACACATTGTTCAGCTCGAACTGTTGAAGCTCTTCTTGCATCGCTTGAATCCATTCAGGTTCCATGAAGGCTTAAGCAACTTTCTTGGGTTCAGATATAGATACAAATGTAAAGTGCCCACAGAAATTTGCTAGTTGTGTTGCTCTTGAACGAGTGAGTGGACCAGGTGCATTGATGCTATCGATTATCTTCTCAATCTGCACTTCATTTGCAACACGAGGATGAACTGGACAAAGACCTTGCTCTTGCTAATCATTGTCTTCATCATCAGTATTGACTTCGGGCTGAGCAGTGTCTTCGGGTTTATTAGGTACAGAAATGATGAGTTCTTCTTCAACCTGAGCCTCTAAAGGTATGATTTCTCTAGTACCCATAAGCTTGATGGATTCACTTGGTGAGACTTCATCTAGCACATTTGGTAGGTGCTCTCTTTGCGAGCCGTTAGTTTCATCAAACCACACATCCACAGTTTCAACCACTTTATAATGAAAGAGGTTGAAGACTTTGTAGGAGTGTGAATCCTTTCCGTAACCAAGCATAAAACCTTCATGTGCTTTCGGTGCAAATTTGGAAATGTGATGTGGATCCTTGATCTAGCACCTAGCACCAAATACTCTGAAGTAACTGACGTTTGGCTTATTACCAGTTAGTATCTCACATGATGTCTTCTTTAGAAGCATGTGAAAATAAACATGGTTGATGACGTATCAATGGCTTTAGGCCAGAACTTCCTTGGAGTCTTGTACTCATCAAGCATCGTCCGAGCCATCTCAATGAGGGTTCTATTCTTGCGCTCCACGATGCCATTCTGCTGAGGTGTGTATGGAGCTGAGAACTCATGAGTGATGCCCAACGTATCAAGGTAAGTGTCGAGGCCGGTATTCTTGAACTCTGTGCCGTTGTCACTTGTGATGTGCTTGATCTTGATGCCATAGTTTGTGATGCCCCAAGACCGATGCGCCAGGTGTCTTCCAGTTATTCGATGTCGTTGTCATGTCATTTGCTTGCGTGTTGCATCTCATCATGTGCATTGCATCATCATGTTTTAAAAAACTTGCATCCGTCCCGGTCTCCTCGTTCCATCCGTTGTTCTTTCTGAGCCCAGACACACTTGCACGCGCCCGTGGCATGTCCGAAATAGTATTTTATAAGTGGCCGAAAAATGTTCTCGGAATGGGTTGAAAGTTGGCGTGTGGTCTTATTTTAGTGTAGATAGACTGCCTGTCAAGTTTCATCGCATTCGGAGTTCGTTTGATAGCCCAACCGTTAAACTATAGCGGCATTATAGCCGGTCTAACGTCGGACGTTTTCGGTCTCCGGAAACCGTGTCGGGCTGCATCTCTCCCCTCTTCTCTCAAACCAACCGCTCTTCACAATCCGCCAGGCCCTACCTAACCTCTCTCGTCAGCCCACGGACCTCCTCTCACGCGCGTCCGAAAATTGTCCCGGACCCGACCCGGGCAGTCGTCTCCGTTGGTTCCGGATCATCCCCAAACATCTACAAAACGTCTCCGTTTTGTTAATTGGACTTCCTAACCTATATTTTCTCAGTCGCCCGATTATGATCGTAGGGACGTGATAGCCCCTACCCTAATCTCATTGCAATATAAATAGTGGACAACCCTAGAAACTAGGGATCCTGTCCCCTCCATCCATCCAATCACTCCGCCGCCGCCGTTCAACCAAATCCCCTCGGGATCCCCCGCTCCTCGTTTTCCTCCACCCACCAACCAGGGACCCGAGCTCCTTCTCCCACGCCCACGAGCGTCGAGGCCTCTGCTTCTCCTCACACCGCATCAGCAGCCCCAAGACCTGTGGATCCCCTTGGCCTTGCCTGATCTCGCCGGGGAGCAGAGCACGATGACGCCCGATTTCCCGTGCCCCTTTCGATCCAGGAGCCCGAGCTCACCTACCTGAGGCCGCCGTTTTCAACCAGCCTCGTCAGAGACTAGCGCCCTGCTGCCTTATCCTTCCAGTTCGATTCGGAGAGGAGCTCCTCCATGAACCACCCGCGCCTTGGACCTACGCCACTACCGGATCCCAACCCCGTGCCCGACGCTGTCCTACTCCATCGTTGTTGACCACCAGATGAGCATCCCGCCCATCTCTTCTCTTCTCCCTCCTTCCATTCATCTCCCTCTCCCTCACATTGCTCCCTCTATCTTGGTTTGTCAACAGGAGGAGCCCCATCGCCAGCAACCTCCTCTGCGCCCTGTCGACCGCACCAGTGCACACCTCGTCATCGTTTTACCCAGCCACCGTCAAGCTCGCGTCCGGCCCCGATCTCATCTGCTGCCCCCGCCTCGGATCTGGCCTTCCCGCGCCAAGTTTGCTGTCGCCACTCCCCTGCATCGCCATGATCTGCAGCCCTGCCCGTCGCTGCTGCTGCCTTGCTTCGTCTGAACCTCCCTCCATGCCGCCAAGTCCTTTGCTGCTTCCCCTGCGTCTGTGTGCGAGCGCGGAGGATGAGTACGACAGCGCCAAGTTTCGGCCGGTTCCCGCTAATCCCATCGCTGAACCTCGTGCATCGCGTCTTCTACCTCACCTTCAGCCTGTCGCTGCTGTTCTTCTTCAGAACGAGCCGAGTGTAGCGCCTCGCCCACTCGCGTTGACCGTGCACTCTCCCATCGCCTCGCTGGGCCACTGCCAAGATCCACCCTCCTTCCCAGATCCGGCCTGCTGCAGCCTCTTCCCAACTGGGCCTCAGCCAATGTGAGCCACCCCAGCACCCCACCTTTTTTTCTTCTTCTCTGTTGGGCCCTGTTCCAGATCCAGCCCGTGTAGGTTTTTTTAGGATCTGCGATTTAGTTATTTTTTCCAGAGTTTACCGATTTGCGGTAAAACCCCTAAGCTCCATGCATATCATAACTCACCAACCGGGCATCTTTTGTAAAAACATTATATATGAAACTTGCTTAGTTTTTCATCTAGTTTAATAATATGCAATTTTCATCTATGTTTAAAATGTTTAAAATGATGTTTGCATATATTTTCTCATGTTGCCATGTAAAATGCTTTAATTCATAGCTTAATAATCGTAGCTCGGATTTTAATAAACTTTATATGTAAATGGGGTAGAATTTTGCCTAGTTTATCATGATGGCATCACTTTGCATGTTTAACAACTATAAAACATGGTTTAGGGCAGAACGGTACCAAACCTTAAAATATGCATATGTGGATTTTTCTGGACTTGTTGCTTGTTGTTCCGGCCTCATTTAAACTTGCCTAGATAGGTAGTTTTGTTTTGCTTCACCCTCTTGCCATGTTTAACAACATTTAATATTGATGGGTACATAAATGAGATCGAACTAAATAACTTGTTGTGGTGTTTCGTCAATATGCAACTCGTTGCATAGTGAGATCCACTTAATTTGTAGAATTGCTTGTGCACTTTGCCATGCCATGCTTCATTAAACCGGACATGCATCATACTTGTTTGTGCATCATGCCATGGTCATGTGTTGGTTGTTTACTATGTTGTTTGCTCCTTTCCGGTGTTGCTTCTTCGGGTTGGTTCCGATTACGTCGCGTTTGTGAGGACCCGTTCGTCTATGTCCGTTTGTCTTCTTCATGGACTCGTTCTTCTTCCTTGCGGGATTTCAGGCAAGATGACCATACCCTCGAAATCACTTCTATCTTTGCTTGCTAGTTGCTCGCTCTTTTGCTATGCCTATGCTACGATACCTACCACTTGCTTATCATGCCTCCTATATTGTTGAACCAAGCCTCTAACCCACCTTGTCCTAGCAAACTGTTTTTTGGCTATGTTACCGCTTTGCTTAGCCCCTCTTATAGCGTTGTTAGTTGTAGGTGAAGATTGGAGCTTGTTCCATGTTGGAACATGGATATTTTGTTGGGACATCATGATATCTCTTATTTAATTAATGCATCTATATACTTGGTAAAGGGTGGAAGGCTCAGTCTTATGCCTGGTGTTTTGTTCCACTCCTGCCGCCCTAGTTTCCGTCATATCGG
The DNA here is from genome assembly GCF_018294505.1 of Triticum aestivum. Taxonomy (NCBI): domain Eukaryota; kingdom Viridiplantae; phylum Streptophyta; class Magnoliopsida; order Poales; family Poaceae; genus Triticum; species Triticum aestivum. Next base: position 325,065,815 of record NC_057794.1, read on the forward strand.
CGTTATGTTCCCGGATTTTGCGTTCCTCACGTGGTTGGGTTATAATGGGAACCCCTTGACAGTTCGCTTAGAATAAAACTCCTCCAGCAATGCCCAACATTGGTTTTACCATTCGCCACCTAGCCTTTTCTTTTCCCTTGGGAGTTGCGCTCCTGAGGGTCATCATTATTTTACCCCCCCCCCCGGGCCAGTGCTCCTCTGAGTGTTGGTCCAAACTAGAGCACTGTGCAGCGCCCCCTCGGGGAAACTCGAGGTTTGGTTTTAGTTGTATGGAGAGCTCATGTGAGTGTGCCCTGAGAACGAGATATGTGCAGCTCCTATCGGGATTTGTCGGCACATTCGGGCGGTGTTGCTGGATTTGTTTTACCATTGTCTAAATGTCTTGTAACTGGGATTCCGAGTCTGATCGGGTCTTCCCGCTAGAAGGAATATCCTTCGTTGACCGTGAGAGCTTGTGATGGGCTAAGTTGGGACACCTCTGCAGGGATTTGAACTTTCGAAAGCCGTGCCCGTGGTTATGGGTAGATGGGAATTTGTTAATGTCCGGTTGTAGAAAACCTGAAGTTGACCATAATTAAAATACATCAACCGCGTGTGTTACCGTGATGGTCTCTTCTCGGCGGGGTCCGGGAAGTGAACACGGTGTTGGAGTTATGTTTGACGTAGGTTGTTATAGGATCACTTCTTGATCATATTTTCTCGAACGTGCTTTGCCTTCTCTTCTCGCTCTCATTTGCGTAAGGTAGCCACCATATATGCTAGTCGCTTGCTGCAGCTCCACCTCATACATTTTACCCTTCCCATAAGTTTAAATAGTCTTGATCGCGAGGGTGTGAGATTGCTGAGTCCTCGTGACTCACAGATACTTCCAAAACCAGCTTGCAGGTTCTGAGGTTACCATGCAGATGACGCAACCAAGCTCAAGGAGGAGCTCTTTGAAGATCTTGTCATTTGTGTTGTTCCGTTCTAGTTGATCAGTAGTGGAGCCCAGTTGGGGTCGATCGGGGATCTGTGTAGCATTTGGGGTAGTCTTATTTTTTTTGGTTCCGTAGTCGGACCTTGATTGTATCTGGTTGATGTAATGTTTTATTCATGTATTGTGTGAAGTGGCGATTGTAAGCCAACTATGTAACTCATTCCCTTATGTATTACATGGGTTGTGTGAAGATTACGTCACTTGCGACATTGCTTTCAATGCGGTTATGCCTCTAAGTCGTGCTTCGACACGTGGGAGATATAGCCGCGTCGAGGGCGTTACAAGTTGGTAATCAGAGCCTTCCCCGACCTTAGGAGCCTCCTTCTTGATCGAATCGCCGGCGTTATTGAGTCTAGAAATGTTTTGAGTCATTTAGGAATTATATATATCGGAGAGTTAGGACTTCTTTTTACTCCTCAGTCCCTTCGTCGCTCTGGTGAGGCATCCTGACGTAGAGTTTTGACTCTTCTCTTCTCTTCTCAAATTTCACTAAAAAAATTTAGGATCACGCGGGTATCTTGGAATCGTTCCGATGGTTTTGTGACGAGAACATTGTTCTTGTTGCCTCCTGTCATTTAGGGGTTGTGGCAGTGTCCTGGGGAGTTGAGCTCCGAGGTGTTGTCGTCACAATTTTATCGTTGCAGTTCTGGAATACCTGAGTTTAGTTCCCCGACATCGAAAATCTCTTTTATGCAGTTGTTGGTGAGATAACCTCAACGCCACCCAGTACTGGGGCGGGAGTTCGGGAGTATTGCCATAACTCATATAACGGATGCTTTTCAAAGGTTGAGGTAAATGATTTCCGAAGGTTTCTTGGTTATGTGTTGAAGGATGGATACAGCTGGATGTAGGATTTGCTAGTTTTGGGTGAGATATTCTGCTTCCCGTGTATCCCCGACACCTGATTGCATAACCGGAAAATTTCGGGAGTTTATAAGTGGGAATTCAAGTAACTCTTAGGATATCTTTCCGACAGATGTATGATATGAAATTGGGGTTCGACGTCTAGTGGTCCGCCTGTTCACGGTCAGTTTTATAGTGGTATCGTTGTGTCTTAAAGAGTCCTTGGCTATGCCGACTCGGGGACGCTTCGTATGTCATGTGCACTGCCTTGTACATGATGGTGCTATACGATCAAGCCCGTGTGGGCCCCACCACGAAAACTTCGGACGGAATCTCTATCATATGTTTGTTCCGGCTTATTCTGCAAGCCAATCCTTTGTTTTGTTTTCAGTTGTGGTATTCGAGTTGCTTCGAAGTCAAATGTTGATTCCATACCTTTCCTAAGTGGTGTTCTCATACTCCTATGTGAATACAAATCCTTCATGATAATCGAGATTCTCATGTCAATCCTTGTCAACCGGTGTGTTTCTCTTCAAGTGGATCCGATCATTTCAACATCCGCAAGATCAAGTATTAGTTCTTCTCAACGGTGTTTGTTTCATCCGTCTCCAAGTTGCCTTTTTTTTCCCGCCCACCCACCCTTTTTCCTCAAGGACTCAAATTTCTTAATCAACTATTCATTTTATCGATGGAAGTCTCTCCATTCTTATCCAGTGTTTCTCATGAAGATTCTAACGGAGATTCAAGTTCATCATTCTCCATTCTTTTCTTCTCTGGTGGATTCAATTCAATCTTTCGGTGTTTGATCATATTCTTTTCCTTATTTCAAATGCTTTCTCATGCCGGTGCACCTCTTAATCATCCACTTCTCGCTATTCAATTGTTCCGGAGTGCTAAAGATATCTCAGAAGATTCGTGTTTCCACTCTGCTTTTGTTCAAGCTCTTTCGAGATTGTTATCTCATTCAAGCCATTTAATTCAACCGGTGCATCTCCCTTTTCAAGTAATCATCTAACGGTGTTTTGTTTTGAGTGGGCCCTAACCCACAGGTCTTTTTCCAGGATCTTACCTGACTCTTCTTATTTTCCCGGAGCTATCCCCGAATTTTCTTTTCGAAGTTTGACATAAGAATGATTTATCATCAGTCAAATGTCTTTCTCCAAGATTTTCAAATTCTTTTCATAGTTGGCTCAACCTCTTCGCTTTTGATTCTTCCGGAGTATCTCAACAATACATGGTGGTGTTTCTCGTCGTAATTCTCAGATTTGGAAGGCCGAAGAAGAGTTTTCCCTCCATATCTTGCTCCATTCTCTTCAAGATTCGTGATTCTAGCTTGTTCCACCCTCACATATTTATTTTCAATTGTGGGAATTCTTTTCACCTATCCGGAGCAATTCAAGATTCTGTTCAGTTTGATTATCCGAAGGTCATCAATCTAGGTTTATTCATTCCTAGTTTTCAGCTCTCGTTCTCCAAATCTTACCGGTGCATCATTCAAATATTCTCCTATCAGTTCGGGATCTATTCGTTCTCTTGTATCTAAATTCGTTCAAGTATCTTCTTTCGTTTTCCAATTCTTCTCGGTGAATTTGTGCTCTTGCTATTTTCATGTTCAATTCTTACAGTGGTTCTTCCAAGTTTCTTCTTCCTTCGTTTATCATATAAATGCATTCGTGTTTTCCAAATTCTACCGGTGGATCATTGAAGACCTTCTCAAGCTTAAGTTATGCCTCTCTTTAATCCTTTCCACGAGAATAAGTAGTATGCCAAATCCGTTGTTTGTCATCAATTTAATTGGTGAAGGATAAGCATAATGTAATTCTTATTCTTGTTTTCATCCAAGTGATCTAATTTCCTGCTTTCTGGAGTGGCTCATCATTTCACATTCTCGGTTCGAGAGGCTTTATCTTTTCTTTCCTGGAGTTCCAAGTTCTCTCAATTATATCATCACGGAGATCCATCTAAAGCATTACAAGGTTTCACCTTGTGTTTTCAACTTCCCTTTCTTCTCGTTATCCTTTTGCTACCGGAGTTCTTCATGAAGGTTGTACATGATGGTTCACCAATGATTTAATTCCTTCTCGAAGTGTCCATCAAGATTTTTTCCAGAGGATCTCAAGTTTTCTTCATCTTGCAATCCGGAGTGCACTTCTTTCACGCATATCTTTTGAGGTGGTGTTATCTCATTCTTGATAATTTCCCTTCGTGCTTCGTGTTTCACAAGTTATCAAGGTGAGGTATTTTAAATCCACCAATCTTGTCATTGGAGTTACCTTGGGTTATATTTCACCTAAAGTCTTCTCTAAGGATTGTTGCTATTATGGTGCTTATAAATGACCCAAGTTATTTTATCCTCCCGGTGAAATAGTTTCTCTCCTCCTTATTCATATCAATTCAAAATCCATTGTTTCCGCTAGTGGCGGAATTTCACCTCATAGTTATGAGATGTTTTCCATAAGCCCACAACAAGCTTATCCTTTTCGTTGTTGGTTTTCCAACAACTCCGTTCGACCCTTCTCCTAAGGACACCTTTTCAAGCTCTTTTGTAGCAGAAGTTGGCCTTTTCTTCTACATTCTTTTATCTCTATGATCTATCATCGATTTCTCTCTTCCGGAGACATTGCGATGTTGCTCTTTTCAACCCATCATTTTGTTTTGTCAAGATCATGCTTCTTTCTTTTGCTTATCCATTTAACCGGAGTGTTCTGTCCTTTTTGCTCAAGTTCTTTTCGCCTTATCAAGCCTTGTATTTCTTTTCATTCGGAGTGCTACCTGAATTTGTTCTTCCTTATTCATCTTCCCTACAGGAGTGCTTTCAACTTTGTTCTTCTTTGTTGAATTCTTTCTTTCAATGGCTTAACCTTTTCAAGGTTCTTCGGTATCACTCATTTGTCAAAGAAGCAACTTAGTTTTACCTCTCATCTTCCTCTTCCTTTTCCCTCCGGTGTCATTCTAGATCTCGGGACGAGATCCTCTCGTAGTGGTGGAGTGTTGTGACGCCCCGAGACCGATGCGCCAGGTGTCTTCCAGTTATTCGATGTCGTCTTCATGTCATTTGCTTGTGTGTTTCATCTTATCATGTCATCATGTGCATTGCATCATCATGTTTTAAAAAACTTGCATCCGTCCCGGTCTCCTCGTTCCGTCCGTTGTCCGTTCTGAGCCCAGACACACTTGCACGCGCCCGCGGCATGTCCGAAATAGTATTTTATAAGTGGCTGAAAAATGTTCTCGGAATGGGTTGAAAGTTGGCATGTGGTCTTATTTTAGTGTAGATAGACCGCCTGTCAAGTTTCATCGCATTCGGAGTTTGTTTGATAGCCCAACCGTTAAACTATAGCGGCATTATAGCCGGTCTAACGTAGGACGTTTTCGGTCTCCGGAAACCGTGCCGGGCTGCATCTCTCCCCTCTTCTCTCAGACCAACCCGCTCTTCACAATCCGCCAGGCCCTACCTAACCTCTCTCATCAGCCCGCGGACCTCGTCTCGCGCGCGTCCGAAAATTGTCCCGGACCCGACCCGGGCATTCGTCTCCGTTGGTTCCGGCTCATCCCCAAACATCTACAAAACGTCTCCGTTTTGTTAATTGGACTTCCTAACCTATATTTTCTCAGCCGCCCGATTACGACCGTAGGGACGTGATAGCCCCTACCCTAATCTCATTGCAATATAAATAGTGGACAACCCTAGAAACTAGGGATCCTGTCCCCGCCATCCATCCAATCACTCCGCCGCCGTCGTTCCACCAAATCCCCTCGGGATCCCCCGCTCCTCGTTTTCCTCCACCCACCAACCAGGGACCCGAGCTCCTTCTCCCACGCCCACGAGCGCCGAGGCCTCTGCTTCTCCTCACACCGCATCAGCAGCCCCATGCGCCTGTGGATCCCCTTGCCCTTGCCTGAGCTCGCCGGGGAGCAGAGCACGATGACGCCCGATTTCCCGTGCCCCTCTCGATCCAGGAGCCCGAGCTCACCTGCCTAAGGCCGCCGTTTTCAACTAGCCTCGTCAGAGACCAGCGCCCTGCTGCCTTATCCTTCCAGTTCGATCCAGAGAGGAGCTCCTTCATGAACCATCCGCGCCTTGGACCTACGCCACTACCGGATCCCAACCCCGTGCCCGACCCTGTCCTACGCCATCGTCGTTGACCACTAGATGCACATCCCGCCCATCTCTTCTCTTCTCCCTCCTTCCATTCATCTCCCTCTCCCTCACATCACTCCCTCTATCTTGGCTTGTCAACAGGAGGAGCCCCGTCGCCAGCAACCTCCTCTGCGCCCTGTCGACCGCACCAGTGCACATCTCGTCGCCGTTTTACCCAGCCACCGTAAAGCTCGCGTCCGTCCCCGATCTCATCTGCCTCCCCCTCCTCGGATCCGGCCTTCCCGCGCCAAGTTTGCTGTCGCCACTCCCCTGCATCGCCATGATCTGCAGTCCTGCCCGTCACTGCTGCTGCCTTGCTTCATCTGAACCTCCTCCACGCCGCCAAGTCCTTTGCTGCTTCCCCTGCGTCTGTGTGCGAGCATGGAGGATGAGTACGACAGCGCCAAGTTTCGGCCGGTTCCCGCCGATCTCATCGCTGAACCACGTGCGTCGCGTCTTCTACCTCGCCTTCAGCCTATCGATGCCGTTCTTCTTCAGAACGAGCCGAGTGCAGCACCTCGCCCACTCGCATTTACCGTGCGCTCTCCCATCGCCTTGCTGGGCCACTGCCAAGATCCACCCTCCTTCCCCAGATCCGGCCTGCTGCAGCCTCTTCCCAACTGGGCCTCAGCCCAATGTGAGCCACCCTAGCACCCCACCTTTTTTTCTTTTTCTTCTTCTTTGTTGGGCCCTGTTCCAGATCCGGCCCGTGTAAGTTTTTTTAGGATCTGTGATTTAGTTATTTTTTTCCAGAGTTTATAGATTTGCGGTAAAACCCCTAAGCTCCATGCATATCATAACTCACCAACCGGGCATCTTTTGTAAAACATTATATATGAAACTTGCTTAGATTTTCATCTAGTTTAATAATATGCAATTTTCATCTATGTTCAAAATGTTTAAAATGATGTTTGCATATATTTTCCCATATTGCCATGTAAAATGCTTTAATTCATAACTTAATAACCGTAGCTCGGATTTTAATAAACTTTATATGTAAATGGGGTAGAATTTTGCCTAGTTTATCATGGTGGCATCACTTTACATGTTTAACAACTATAAAATATGGTTTAGGGCAGAACAGTACCAAACCTTAAAATATGCATATGGGGATTTTTCCGGACTTGTTGCTTGTTGTTCCGGCCTCATTTAAACTTGCCTAGATAGGTAGTTTTGTTTTTCTTCACCCTCTTGCCATGTTTAACAACATTTAATATTGATGGGTACATAAACGAGATCGAACTAAATAACTTATTGTGGTGTTTCGTCAATATGCAACTCGTTGCATAGTGAGCTCCACTTAATTTGTAGAATTGCTTGTGCACTTTGCCATGCCATGCTTCATTAAACCGGACATGCATCATACTTGGTTGTGCATCATGCCATGGTCATGTATTGGTTGTTTAATATGTTGTTTGCTCCTTTCCGGTGTTGCTTCTTCGGGTTGGTTCCGATTACGTCGCGTTTGTGAGGACCCGTTCGTCTATGTCCGTTTGTCTTCTTCATGGACTCGTTCTTCTTCCTTGCGGAATTTCAGGCAAGATGACCATACCCTCGAAATCACTTCTATCTTTGCTTGCTAGTTGCTCGCTCTTTTGCTATGCCTATGCTATGATGCCTACCACTTGCTTATCATGCCTCCTATATTGTTGAACCAAGCCTCTAACCCACTTTGTCCTAGCAAACCATTGTTTGGCTATGTTACCGCTTTGCTCAGCCCCTCTTATAGCGTTGTTAGTTGCAGGTGAAGATTGGAGCTTGTTCCATGTTGGAACATGGATATTTTGTTGGGATATCACAATATCCCTTATTTAATTAATGCATCTATATACTTGGTAAAGGGTGGAAGGCTCGGCCTTATGCCTGGTGTTTTGTTCCACTCTTGTCGCCCTAGTTTCCGTCATATCGGTGTTATGTTCCCGGATTTTGCGTTCCTCACGCAGTTGGGTTATAATGGGAACCCCTTGATAGTTCGCTTTGAATAAAACTCCTCCAGCAATGCCCAACATTGGTTTTACCATTCACCACCTAGCCTTTTCTTTTCCCTTGGGAGTCGCGCTCCTGAGGGTCATCATTATTTTACCCCCCGGGCCAGTGCTCCTCTGAGTGTTGGTCCAAACTAGAGCCCTGTGTAGCGCCCCCTTGGGGAAACTCGAGGTTTTGGTTTTAGTTTTATGGAGAGCTCATCTGAGTGTGCCCTGAGAACAAGATATGTGCAGCTCCTATCGGGATTTGTCGACACATTCGGGCGGTGTTGCTGGATTTGTTTTACCATTGTCGAAATGTCTTGTAACCGGGATTCCGAGTCTGAGCGGGTCTTCCCGCTAGAAGGAATATCCTTCGTTGACCGTGAGAGCTTGTGATGGGCTAAGTTGGGACACCCCTGCAGGGATTTGAACTTTCGAAAGTCGTGCCCGCGGTTATGGGTAGATGGGAATTTGTTAATGTCTGGTTGTAGAAAACCTGAAGTTGACCTTAATTAAAATACATCAACCGCGTGTGTTACCGTGATGGTCTCTTCTCGGCGGGGTCCGGGAAGTGAACACAGTGTTGGAGTTATGTTTGACATAGGTTGTTATAGGATCACTTCTTGATCATATTTTCTCGAACGTGCTTTGCCTTCTCTTCTCGCTCTCATTTGCGTAAGGTAGCCACCATATATGCTAGTCGCTTGCTGCAGCTCCACCTCATACCTTTTACCCTTCCCATAAGCTTAAATAGTCTTGATCGCGAGGGTGTGAGATTGCTGAGTCCCCGTGAGTCACAGATACTTCCAAAACCAGCTTGCAGGTTCCGAGGTTACCGTGCAGATGAAGCAACCAAGCTCAAGGAGGAGCTCTTTGAAGATCTTGTCCTTTGTGTTGTTTCGTCCTAGTTGATCAGTAGTGGAGCCCAGTTGGGGTCGACCGGGGATCTGTGTAGCATTTGGGGCAGTCTTCTTTTATTTTGGTTCCGTAGTCGGACCTTGATTGTATCTGGTTGATGTAATGTTTTATTCATGTATTGTGTGAAGTGGCGATTGTAAGCCAACTATGTATCTCTTTCCCTTATGTATTACATGGGTTGTGTGAAGATTACCTCACTTGCGACATTGCTTTCAATGCGGTTATGCCTCTAAGTCGTGCTTCGACACGTGGGAGATATAGCCGCATCGAGGGCGTTACATAGTTCATCATGGCACGATTGGTGAATCGTCTGAAGACATCCTGCACTTCATTCTTGTAGAGGATTATATGCACCCATGTATATCTTGAGTAATCATCAACAATGACGAAGCCATAGAGGCAAGAAGTGGTAGTAAGAGTAGAGTAGTGAGTAGGGCCAAATAAGTCCATGTGAAGCAGCTCGAAGGGACGAGATGTCGTCATGACTGTCTTTGAGGGATGCTTGGCCCTTGTCATCTTTCTAGCTTCGCAGGCACCACACAGATGATCCTTCTTGAACTTGACGCCCTTGATGCCTACGACATGTTTCTTCTTCGTGAGTGTGTACAAGTTCCTCATGCCAGCATGCCCTAGCCTCTAATGCCAGAGCCAGCACTCTAAAGCTATTTCTAGAAGACATACAACCAACTGTGGTCCTGCTGAGAAATCTACCATGTACAAATCGTCCTTTCGATACCCTTCAAAGACTAGAGATTTGTCAGATTCCATAAGCACAAGACAACGATATTTTCCAAACATAAAAATCATGTTCAGATCATAGAGCATTGAGACAGACATTAAGTTGAAACCAAGGGATTCAACAAGCATCACTTTATCCATGTGCTGATCCTTTGAGATTGCAACTCTACCTAGACCCAATACCTTTCTTTTGCCAGTGTCAGCAAATGTGATGTGACTCTTGTCAGATGGACGTAAAGTTGAGTCCATGAGAAGACTTCAATCACCAGTCATGTGGTTAGTGCATCCACTGTCCATAATCCACTCAGAAGCCTTTGGTATCGTACCCTACAGTGCAGCTAGGGGGATAGGCTTCAAGCACAAACATTTGAAAGACAAGCCGATTATCAAAGTTTAGATCCTGGTTAGGGAAGATAGGATGATTGTAGGGAATCCAGGAACAAAATACATAGTAAGACCATTTTGGCATTTTATCTTGCGCCCCACAAGATGTTTTAGGTCCCCAGCATAAGCATCAGACGACTTTGATTTCCAGCTGGAGACCTTTCCCTGCAAAAGAGAGTTAATTCTTCTTAACCACCCACATCTTCAGGGGTGGCTTAGAAGCAATGAGTCTAAGTGCAGCATATGAGAACTTTGGCTTTGGAGCCCAAGAAAATAGCCTTGCAGGAGGAGAATAATACTCATAAGAATAAGCAGAATAGTTCCTGGTCTTATGATCATAGCAGTTTGATGAAACACGCTCATATTCAAAAGTCTGAGTATGGTTTCCCTGCAAAACATTGGCGTTAGGGTGACTCTGGTGAATCATCTGTCTATATGAAACCTTTGAACCATATGAAGCCTTTGGTTTGGGGTTTGTCTTCTTCCTAGGTGGTGTCATGATGACATTCACCTAAAGATTCTCAAGACAACTCTTGGGCACCCAGATCTTCTTCAAAGGGGGTCCATTCCTGTAGTAGTACCAATATACCTGTCAAACACTTCACCATTCTGATTCTTAAACATTTTATAGTTTGCATCAAAGGATTCATCAATGATAATAGGGTTAGCACAAGTGAAGCCAGATAAGGTAGATGGATCCACTAAAGGTCCCTTTGCAGCAAACCATGTGGTTTTGGGGTACTTCTCAGGCTTCCAGTAGGAAGCATCAACATTCATTTTCCTCTCGAACCCAACACCCTCTTTCCTAGGGTTTCGGTTCAGAATCTGTTTCTTGAAGACATCACATAGTGTCTGATGCCCTTTGAGGCTTTTGTACATCCCTGTGTGAAGCAATGTCTTCAACCCGGCATTCTCATCAGCAATAGTAGTGGTATCCTCAAAAGAGGGGTTAGTTTCCACATCAGCAGTTGAAGACATAGCAACAGTAGTAGCAGTAGAACATCCAGCAACAGAAGCAGCATTATCACACTCAAGACATTTAAAACATGGTGGCTCAAAGTTTTCCTGAGCGGAACTGATCTGATGAGCACGGAGTGACTCGTTCTCCTTTTGAAGATCTTCATGTGCCGATCTCAGGTTCTCAAGCTCTTGCTTCCTTTGAAGATAATCGTAGGAGAGCTTTTCATGAGTAGTTGAGTGTGTTCCATGACGACTTTCAAGTTCTTCATACTTAACGTGAAGATTTTTAATGTCTTCAATTAAGGACTGAGTTCGAGTCATTTCCACGTCCAACAGGTCATCGCTTTTGTCTAGCAACTTTTGAATATGTTCCATAGCATTTTGTTGTTCTGTTGCAATTTTAGCAAGTGTTTTGTAGCTAGGTTTAGATTCACATTCAGAGTCATCTTCACTTGAAGTTTGAAAGTAAGCATCGCGTGAGTTTACCTTGGCACCATGTGCCATGAAGCAGTAGGTGGGAGCAGAGTCATCCTCATCATTAGCATCAGTGTTGGTGACGAAGCCATTGTCTTCAGTGTTGAAGATGGACTTGGCGACATACGCTGAAGCTAGAGCTAGGCTTGCCACGCCTGACTCAGATTCCTCTTTAGACTCCACCTCTGCCTCCTCAGATGAAGACTCCTCCTCTGAATCCATCTCCTTGCCAACAAATGCACGAGCCTTGCTGGATGAGATCTTCCTGTGTGATGAAGACTTCGACGAAGACTTGGAAGAAGACTTTGAGGATTTCTTCTCCTTCTTTTCATCATAATCATATTCCTTGCTCTTCTTCTTCTTGTTGTTCTCATTATCCCATTGAGGACACTCGGAGATGTAGTGACCAGGTTTCTTGCACTCGTGGCATGTTCTCTTCTTGTAGTCACGTGAGGAAGCTTCATTGTTTCTTGAGTTGGATCTTGAGGACTTTCTGAAGTCTTTCTTCTTGGTGAACCTCTGGAACTTCTTCACAAACATAGCAAGTTCCTTTCCAATGTCTTTAGGATCCTCAGAACTGCAGTCAGATTCTTCTTTAGATGAGGAAACAACCTTTGCCTTCAAAGCGTGAGTTTGGCCATAGTTGGGACCATAGATATCTCTTTTCTCAGATTGCTGGAACTCATGTGTGTTGATCCTCTTGATAACCCACAAGTATAGGGGATCACAACAGTTTTCAAGGGTAGAGTATTCAACCCAAATTTATTGATTCGACACAATGGGAGCCAAAGAATATTCTCAAGTATTAGCAGCTGAGTTGTCAATTCAACCACACCTGGAAACTTAATATCTGCAGCAAAGTGTTTAGTAGCAAAGTAATATGATAGTAGTGGTAACAGTAGCAAAAGGTAATGGTAGCAAAAGTAGTGTTTTGGTATTTTGTAGTGATGATAGCAATAGCAACAGAAAAGTAAATAAGCAAAGAACAATATATGGAAAGCTCGTAGGCAATGGATTGGTGATAGAGAATTATGCCGGATGCGGTTCATCATGTAACAGTCATAACATAGGGTGACACAAAACTAGCTCCAATTCATCAATGTAATGTAGGCATGTATTCCGAATATAGTCATACATGCTTATGGAAAAGAACTTGCATCACATCTTTTGTCCTACCGGGGTCCTAATGGAAACTAAGGGATATTAAGGCCTCCTTTTAATAGAGTACCGGACCAAAGCATTAACACATAGTGAATACATGAACTCCTCAAACTACGGTCATCACCGGGAGTGGTCCCGATTATTGTCACTTCGGGGTTGCCGGATCATAACACATAGTAGGTGACTATAGACTTGCAAGATAGGATCAAGAACTCTCATATATTGATGAAAACATAATAGGTTCAGATCTGAAATCATGGCACTCGGGCCCTAGTGACAAGCATTAAGCATAGCAAAGTCATAGCAACATCAATCTCAGAACATAGTGGATACTAGGGATCAAACCCTAACAAAACTAACTCGATTACATGATAAATCTCATCCAACCCATCACCGTCCAGCAAGCCTATGATGGAATTACTCACGCACGGTGGTGAGCATCATGAAATTGGTGATGGAGGAAGGTTGATGATGACGATGGCGACGGATTCCCCTCTCCGGAACCCCGAACGGACTCCAGATCAGCCCTCCCGAGAGGTTTTAGGGCTTGGCGGCGGCTCCGTATCGTAAAACGCAATGAATCCTTCTCTCTTATTTGTTTCTCCCCGAAAGCAAATATATAGAGTTGGGGTTGAGGTCGGAGGAGCTCCAGGGGGCCCACGAGGTAGGGTGGCACGCCCAGGGGGCAGGCGTGCCCCCACTCTCGTGGCTAGGGTGTGGGCCCCCTGGTCTTCATCTTTTGCAAGGATTTTTTATTATTTCCAAAAAGACGTTCCGTGAAGTTTCAGGTCATTCCGAAAACTTTTGTTTCTGCACGTAAATAACACGATGGCAATTCTGCTGAAAACAGTGTCAGTCCGGGTTAGTTCCATTCAAATCATGCAAGTTAGTGTCCAAAACAAGGGCAAAAGTGTTTGGAAAAGTAGATACGACGGAGACGTATCAACTCCAACAAGCTTAAACCTTTGCTTGTCCTCAAGCAATTCAGTTGACAAACTAAAAGTGATAAAGAAAAACTTTTACAAACTCTGTTTGCTCTTGTTGTTGTAAATATGTAAAGCCAACATTCAAGTTTTTAGCAAAGATTATAAACTAACCATATTCACAATAACGCTTAGGTCTCATGTTTACTCATATCAATGCCATAATCAACTAGCGAGCAATAATAATAAATCTCGGATGACAACACTTTCTCAAAACAATCATAATATGATATAACAAGATGGTATCTCGCTACCCCTTTCTGAGACCGCAAAACATATATGCAGAGCACCTTTAAAGATCAAGGACTGACTAGACATTGTAATTCATGGTAAAAGAGATCCAGTCAAGTCATACTCAATGTAAACTAACAGTAATGAATGCATATGACAGCGGTGCTCTCCAATTGGTGCTTTTTAATAAGAGGATGATGACTCAACATGAAAGTAAATAGATGGGCCCTTCACAGAGGGAAGCAGGGATATGTAGAGGTGCCATAGCTCGGTTTTGAAATAGAGGTGAATAATATTTTGAGTGGTATACTTTCATTGTCAACATAACAACCAAGATATGGCGATATCTTCCATGCTACACACATTATAGGCGGTTCCCCAACAGAATGGTAAAGGTTATACTCCCCCTCCACCAACAAGCATCAATCCATGGCTTGCTCGAAACAACGAGTGCCTCCAACTAACAAGAGTCCCAGGGGGAGTTTTTGTTTGCAATTATTTTGATTTGATTTGCATAAATCATGGGTCTGGGCATCCCGGTGACCAGCCATTTTCTCGTGAGTGAGGAGTGGAGTCCACTCCTCTTGAGAATAACCCGCCTAACATGGAAGATACGGACAACCCTAGTTGATACATGAGCTATTCGAGCATACAAAACAGGATATTTATTTGAAGGTTTAGAGTTTGGCACATACAAATTTACTTGGAACGGCAGGTAGATACAGTATATAGTTAGGTATGGTGGACTCATATGGAATAAATTTGGGGTTTATGGGATTGGATGCACAAGCAGTATTCCCACTTAGTACAGGTGAAGGCTAGAAAGAGACTGGGAAGCGAACAACTAGAGAGCGACAACAGTCATGAACATGCATTAAAATTAATCAACACCGAATGCAAGCATGAGTAGCATATAATGCACCATGAACATAAATATCATAGAGGCTATGTTGATTTTGTTTCAACTACATGCGTGAACATGTGCCAAGTCAAGCCACTCGAATCATTCAAAAGAGGATACCATCCTATCATACCACATCATAACCATCTTAATAGCATGTTGGCACGCAAGGTAAACCATTATAAGCTCCTAGATAATTAGGCACGGCACAAGAAACTATGATCTCTAGTTGTCATTGCAAACATGTTTATTCATAATAGGCTGAATCAGGAACAATGAACTAATCATATTTACGAAAACGCAAGAGGTCGAGTTCATACCAGCTTTTCTCATCTCAGTCAGTCCATCATATATCGTCATAATTGACTTTCACTTGCACGGCCAAACGATGTGGATAATAATAATAGTGCACGTGCATTAGACTAAGCTAGAATCTGCAAGCATTCAATAAACAGGAGAAGAGAAGGCAATATGGGCTCTTGGTTAAATCAACAATAATGCATATAAGAGCCACTTCAACAATTTAATCATGGTCTTCTCCTATCGACCCCAAAGAAAATAAAATAAATAAAACTATTTACATGGGAAAGCTCCCAACAAGCAAAAGAAGAACATGAAATCTTTTGGGGTTTTCTTTTTAATTACTACTACAAGCATGGAAATTAAAACTAGCTAAAAGCTACAACTAATTTTTTGGTTTTTCTTAAGGTTTATTAAATACACAAAAAGAAAGCATAAAAAGGAAATAAACTAGCATGGATGATACAATGAAAAAGTATGAGCACTGACATCTAGCAATGAGTGTGTGAACATGAATATAATGTCGATGATAAATACGTACTCCCCCAAGCTTAGGATTTTGGCCGAAGTTGGTTTATTGCCACGGATGGCCTAGCGGATATCCATAGTTGTAGCTGGGGTTGTACTGCGATGTAGCGGCTATTGCCTCCTAAGCTGCAGCGTGGCGGCGACTGCCTCCGCCCTCCTCTCGTGCTCATCTACCTCCTCTCTGGTAATAAAATGTCTTCCTTTTTCCTCCTCACAAAGGAACTAGTGAGATAGTGGTACTGGCGGCACTTTTCCTCCTCGAAGCTCACAAGATCAGCGTTACGCAAATATGCGTTAAATTCTTCTTTGATTTCCACTCGATCCATAAAGTATTCTGAAGGCCATTCACAGGGCCGCACTGGAGCGTCCCTTGGTGGCTCATCATCAGCATCACACATTGCAAGCTGTAGCGACCCGACCTCAGACGGTCAAGCCTCTGTGTATCTGTGCCATCCCTGGATCGGTATGTTGGCACACACAGTACATCAATGTATATTTCAAAGTGCAATCACATGTATAAATAACGTACAACTGATATATACCTCATAATTCTCAGTAGAAATAAACAATCGGGTGTGGAGTCCCATCAACGCCATCGACAAGTTGAGCGTAGACCGTAACCCAATCAACAAAACTCACTCGTCGTATCAAATCCTGCAACATGACACGTTGCAGCCGTGTATGTCAGTACATTGAATGTACCTGCAAGATCACTGTAATAAAAACAGATGATAAACTATACTATATGCAATATGGCTTTGTGGCTCTGTATCTGAATTTTGTTTGCATAAAAGCTGGTTTTATTTTCCCTACATCAAAGGAATATCAGGAGTCTATACTATAGAATTTCCTATCATGACATGGTTCCGCCAACCGATGTCTCATAGCCCAAAATCATCATAAGTTGCCCACAATTAAGTTATTAGTCCGGTGTTGAGAGTTCCGAGATAGATCCAAGTCCAGAGGCTCAAATTGTCCGTAACCGAGGACACGGCTAATCGATTAGGTTTTAACCTTCTGCAGAGGTTTGTACACTTTACCCGCAAGATTCAATCCCTCCCCTTTCGTCCTCGCACTTCATGATGTTTGAGAACATGACGATCGAAACATGGTTTTCCGAAGAGTTCCTCTGACCACTGTCCGGTGCTCATCCAATCCTACCGTAGTTCTACATCTGCTAGCACCGTCCCAGCCAGAGTCACAACTAAGGTCAACCAAGCCAGAGCCCATAGTGACTTGCGGTTGCATAGGTAAGCTTCCAGGCATGAAGTATTCTTCCGTCTCTTTGAGTCTGGGTGAAGCTTTCTGCAAGATGTCATGGCGCTTCTCCATGCATCCCGGCCAACCACTGGTTTCTCCAGGGTGCCCGTCAACCGTCCTTCACCCAGTAGTGTGTATCGAATTCTTGTCTCGAGTCTCGAAATCTTGAGGAGTCCTGAAGATGCAGTCCTTGCTGGTGCCATCATGAAGTTGTCGCCATTGACGTAGAGTCCTCCTTCTTCACACCACTCTCATGCACTCATACCAAACCCCGTCTACTATAGCGTAGCATTAAAACTATATAATGTCCCGGGTTTGGAAACTGGGAGATGGGTTTCTACCTCATGCATTCTACTCAACTACAAGATTCAATAACACTACTAGAGAGATTGTTGAAAGGGTGCTACTACATGCAAATAAACATAGGTATGGAAAACATGGTCAAAGTGAACTCGCCTGGTAAGTTGATGAAGATGATAACGCTCTCGAAAATAGCTTGGTAGAACTATTCGTCACTCCATTGAAAATCTATATAGTCCAACATAGCATTCACATAAGCAAACATACTAGCAAGAAATTCTAACACTCATCAACAAATAAAATGCAAACCAACAAGGGATACCAAATAAAACCAAGGAAAACTACACGACGAAACTACTAAAGAAAACTCACATAACACAAAATAGTTTTGTCCTAAGTAAAACTTAACAAAGAAAATACTAAACTAATAATTTTAACAGAAAATAAAATTTAGATCAACTAAATTAACATAAAGTATTTTTCAAAAAACTTTATTTGCAAAAAGAAACAAATAAAAATCTTTTATGAAACACTAACTATGACCTAAACAAGTTTTCATACAAAACTAAGTAAAATAAATTTTTAAAATAAAAACAAAATTTTATTTTGTTGACTAACAGAAAAAAACTAATTTTTTTAAGAGTGACAAAAAGAAATAGTTTAAACTAATAAACACAATAAAGAAAAGGCTAAAACAAAACTATAACTAAAACAATACCGTTTTGCTAAGGGAAGATAACAACACGATTGTGTTTGTCTAAAACGGTGTGAGGACGAGATTGCAATATGGAAAGTACGCCGGACAAGCTACGTTTTGGGCAAAGAACTATGGAAGACCCACATGCAGCGACGTGGGAAGACGGGCAGTGGAGCAAGGCCAGAGGGGATACCTGGAGGTCGTCGGAATGTAACTAGGTGAGCAGCGGTGGGCGGAATCTGCCCATACTGCGGCAGCGAGCAGTTGGCGTAAGCCCTACCACGCTGGAGCTTGGTCAGAGAGAACAGTGTGTACTGCAGATCGGGACGTGCTGCCTCGGCACCGTCGAACGGAGAAATGATGCACGTCCTCCCTTTCCGCCGGCGGACGGGATGCGGCCGGATCAGTGACCAATGGTGAGAGAGAGGCCACCGCAGCCTTGTGTGAGATACTCTGAAGAGAGACAAACCAGGCAGGCAGGCTCCATTGTATATAGTGGAGCGGACTACCTTTTTCTCCATAAAAATCGTTTTATATTCTGTGTACATGCCATTGAGCGATATAACTTTATTTAAAAATAACGCGCCAACGCATCAAGTCGAACTTTGTTTCGTGCACGCGTGGTACGCGACCTCCATAGGTAAACAACCGCTACACACGTTCAAATTAGCACATGGGCTGCCATTTCGTACAGAAATGAGCTCCGCCATGTACCCGCGCGGGTGTGGCTGGGCACGAAGCGTGAGTACGTGCACGGTGCACCTATTCTCTTCTTGTATACGTACACCACCTACGTGGGGTTGTGTGAGAGAGATACAAACATAGAGAGATATAGTGTGTGGGTTTGTGGGAGTTTTGGGGGGGGGGGGTCAATCAAAAAATGTAACATATGCAATGTGTGTGAAATAGAGTCCTCGATATATCATATATATAGAGGGGGCGATCCACGAGAAGAGAGTGGAGGTATCATCGGCTTGAGGTGTCCATAGAATCGAAGAGAGGGATGATGTGTGTGTGTGTGTGTGTGTGCATGCGCAATCGATAAAGAGTGACATCGAATTTGTGTGTGCCCACATCAAAGATATAGAGTGGCTGGCCTACTGGAACGTGAGAGGGGACATGTGCCGTTTGTCTCTGTGGCATGGATACCTACCTACAACGCTCGACTATCTGTGTGTGGTGGGGGGGAGGCCTAATTAACTATAGAGGTACAATGGCTGGTATATGTGTGGAGGAGGAGAGAGGCCTACCTCATGTATTAAGGGAGATCGATCTACCTCATGTATTAAGGGAGATCGATCGACATCCATGCATATGTGTAGGAGAGGAATAAGGTTGGGAGAGAGACAGAGCTAGAGTGTTGGAGGGGGTGGTAGTGGAGTTGCTTCTAACAAATGGTGGGATAGGCTTGCTAGACAACCGGAGGGCACGCCTGCAATATCAATAAGAGAGGGGATAGCTGCCTGTCTGTGCATGTGCGTGTGAGAGATGGGTCAGGAGGCATGCATGAATGATGAGGGGGCGAGATGGATGTGGTAAGCAGACATAACTACATAGGAAGATCAATCGTCCTTTGTCGGAGAAAGGAGAGACATAACTTGTGAGGTATGTCGATCGATGGGGGGGAATAGTTAAAGTTGACCTAGGTATATGTTGGGAGATCGATCGGTATACATGATGTGTGTGTTAGAAGCAAATGAGGCACGGGGAGAAGGATAGAGAGAGGGGGGGTGCATCTAGGAGGTGGTGCGAGAGTCATACTATATCGAGGGGGAGAAGTGTGCGAGTACGAGATCGATGAAAAGAGTGGTGGGAGTGAGGCATAGACGGTGATAAGAGAAGAGGGCAAGCTTGTGTTTTGTGCTAGGCACACCTAGCTAGAGAGGCATATCGATCGATGTGTGCCGTAAAGAAGGAGCTGGGGGCCTACACACACCGTGGGTGATCGATCTAAAGTGAAAAGATGAATTTGCGCGATGGAGCTAGAGAATGGTGAGGGAGGGTTAGAGGGATGCGGGTGTCTGCATGCACGAGAGAAAGTCAGCGCTAGCTAGCTACAAAGATAAGAGGATTGTGTGGGTGTAAAAGACGAATAGAGGATCATACTTCATTATAAAAAGCGAATTCGGATATTTGAAGAATTTATCATAGTGTTTTAAACTGACGCATGTGTGAATATATATAACGGTGATACACATGGTGTGGTTATGAACATGTTATACTACATATAATATATTTTATCTCTACTCTTATAAAAAATGGAGTTGTTGATGATGGTGCCATCCTACAATATAGGTCGTCCGATTTATATCTGACGGATAGGAAGGAAACTATGGCAATTTTGAAAAAAGATACCCACACCCCTCTCCATATTTGCAAATTAGGCCTCCCCTTGATCATGTTGATGTTCTGTGGAATGCATGGGCATCTTGCTAGTACTACGTATAACATATAGAACATTGATCATAATTTGGGCTAATGTGTGGCTTTTGTAGCTCAGGTCTAAATACTTGTCATAATGTAGGGGGCGGGGCACTATACTATGTGTGATAAACACAGTGTACACGTACGGAACATGGTTTAGATTATGAATATATAGTTAGTACATCAAATGTACTATTATTTGGAATCAACATCAAGTGTATTCAAAAAATAGAATTCGAGTTCATGTAGTACACATAGTTCATATCTATCTCTATAGTAATCGTGTGGTGTGTTATTAAGGTAATACACGAATGATGGTTGAAGTTGGCAACAATCATGATTGTAGATTTTTATTGAAATAGAGAAACGAATTCAAATTCAGTTCGAATTGCAGCGGTATTATAGACATTTGGAATGCACTAAAATGTTGGTATGAGTAGGTTACATGCATTATACAGATAGTGAAAAAATTTAATTGGACATAACATGGATTCATACTACCGAATAGCATTTAATTGCACTAAATTGTTGGTATGAGTAGCTTTAAATAGCATTTTTATAGTAAAACGGGGCAAGACTCTCTCTTTGTGTGGTTTGAATAGTTTTATTTTTTCGTTTTCTTTTTGGTTGAGGGAAGTGCGAATTGATTTGGTACGTACAAGTACAATATTACACGTTAGGCTTGTCCCTAAAATTCAACCCGTGCCTAGTTATATCCCGAAAATTTAGATATCGTGCTCCCAAAACTGGCGCCTTCACAACCCGCGCCTTGCTATCCCAAAATTACAACGCTCATGAAAACTCCCTCCAGCTGCCAAATCCCGACACGTGAAATCCCCCTTCTAACCCTGAGCCGAAAGGGCCGCTAGGTCAAATCGGTGCGGGGTACTTTTGTAACACACCCTACATTTTGGACAAGCGCGTCCCTAAGTCATGATTAACCCCCTCCCATCGCCTCCCTTTTGCCATTCGAAATCCCAGGCCGCCATAACCTCTTCGCTCCAGCCGTGAAACCCCACCCTCCTCCGTCCGCCACCTCACCGCTGCCCAACCAGAGCCTCTTCCCCAACGTTGTCGTCCACCACAACAGCTCGACGTCCCTTGTCCACCTCCCCGAATGAGGATCCATCGTCCATCTCGTCGTCCTGCAGGTTCAGCCGCCCCGTCCTCCACCTCCAAGGAGCTGCTCCGACGATCGCCTTGTCTATCACGGCCGCTCCATCTTCACAGCGTCGCCTTAACCTGCTCCACCGGAACCGCAACATCCTCACCGACTCCTCGGACGAATCCAAGGCCTACTCGGTGCCACCAAAGAGGTTTTACACTCATCGCATCGCACCTTCTCCTTAGCTCGACCTCCTGGCGCCGATGGTGCTCCATCCCGCACCCCCACGGAGCGGCTACCTTGAAGTCGGCTCCGCGAGCGACATCTCCATGGTGGCTCTCCCCCGGTGCGAGGCCCCTTCGACAGCGGCGTCCATACCAGCCGGATTTGCTGCTGCTCCGGCTCTCGCTCGATCGCTCGCTCGCCTAGCTGCTGCTGCTCCGGCTCTCGCTCGCTTGCTCGTGCTGCTGCCGCTCTCCCCTCGCTCGTGCTACTGCTCTGCTCCGATTTAGCTACACTTCAGTCGACTGAATCGACTTTTGGGTCAGTCGATTTTTTGGGGGTGGGGGGCTCGCCAGAGTTAAGGAAGAACCACCTGCAGCGGGGACGGGGGCTCGCCGGAGAGGTACCCCACTATCTATCTTAGGGTTCAGGGTGGGGGCGGGGGGCCTATAGGGCTGGCCGGGGCGGTGGATGACCGGTGTGGGGAGTTGTTTCGAGGCGGCGAGGCGGCGCTAGGGCCGGCGGTTCGGCCGATGGTGGCTGGCGGCTCAGGGGGGTGCAGGTTGAAGATGAACTGCAGGCCCTCCCTAAACTACATGTCAAGTGCCTCTCTGCTACCATTGTGTTCAGTTTTGACAGTAACATTCAGATTCCACAGTAAATTACAGTTTCGACAGTTAAGTTCAGAGTCAATAGTTTTTACCTCATCTGTTGTAGTTAGGTGGTTTTTGGTGATGTTAATTTTACATCTATTTTGCATCATCTATTGGAGATGCTATTAGAATCCCACTTGATATTGATGATGTCTGTCTTGTGCTCCTTCAGCCTTGACATCTTACGGCTCACCGGGGCTGCTCCAACGACAGAACGATCCATCACAATAGAGCAGTGCCCTGGACGCCATCTACAAATTCCTTAGATCTTCCTCCACACCTCCGACAGCCACCTCTGCCTCAACTGCTTCAGCGACCAACCCAATGATGTTGAGGTCGGCACGACTACGGCAAAGAGGTTGTACACTTGTTGCATCACTTATTACTATACATTCATGTCAATCCATTAGGTCTATTTTGGTTCAACGGAAAAACATAGCAATAGGGAATTTTCCAATGGCACTCTACTATTCAATTATTCATGCATTTTGTTGAAAGGAATGAAGCAAAACATCAACCTGGACCTACTTTTCAAAATCCTATGCATGAAAACAAGAGCAAGTGCATTAGTGGCAGCATAACATTCTAACTGTACACGCTTTCATATGGTTTCACTTTATTTTGGCCATGTTTCTTTGCATTCCTTTGCTCTTCCAATTCCTGTAAACCAAACACTCAAGTTGACAGAAATCCTGTGTTTACAAATGCTCTGTTTACCATGTGCATTCCTATCCTATTCCGGTGTTTTTCCTATCCCCGCGTTTTAGAATCATGCAAGACAAATGAGCCATTACAGAATTACTTCAGTTATAGGTAGGTGTCGAAGGGAACTTTGTGTTGTTTGTCCTGCTCCTGTCGCGACGTCGTCCCCCTCAACTGAGCTGCTCCATCGACAGAAACATCCACCAAACCAGACATCACGACTCCTGACCATCTTTCGCCGCCTCAGATCTCCTTCCCTACCGCTGGCACCCACCGCAACGGCATCACCATCATCGACTCAGCAGATGAACCAGAGGAGTACACGGGTCCACAAGAGAGGTCGCACTCTTTTGTTTCTGATTATGTTATGCATTGCTTAAAATTACCTACTACTTTATCATCATGTTCACCTCTTGGACTCCAAGTCAGGTCCAAATTAATGTTCAAACTTGAGTTCTAAATTAGTTGTGGGGCACATATCGAGGAAGCAATGAATAGTATCTCTGTCTAATATCTGGTTCACCTAGTATGCCTATGTTGTTCAACTTGGGTGGGAAACAAATAGTAAAGCAATCATCATCTGTCTTTTTTATTAAATTAAAGCAATCATCAGCTTGCTATCATTATTTTTGGATCCATCCACTGGTTGTTACCATCACTCTAAATTTATGCATGCTCTCCTTACATAATCTCACCATATTTTTTTCGTATGCATGTCAGATATTTTACACGGTCATGCTGAACATGTAGAGAAAAAGAGAAGAGTTTTGCGCGGCAATACAATGTCATGCAGACATCGCTCCATGGTGGGTTCAATGGCAAACCCTCCCCGCCCCTCTCCAGATTGTAATCCAAAGGAACATATCCGTTCTAAGGCGGATTCAGACGCCGCTGACCACTCCTATTTACCCCCCAAGGTGTTTGCTCTACCTTGGCATGATGATGTTACTCATATCATGCATATGTTTCCTTGCAGTGCCTACTTTTGACATCATATATGTCATCTACTTAGTTTAGACATGTTCTGTAATGCCACCTGTTTAGTTTCTATATCATATATGGGAATTGTGCAATCGCATGTCTTTTAGCCAGCCATAATATACGTGAAATGTGCAATGCCATCCTATTTAACCAGGCATCATATATTTGAATGATATCTTGCCCATCCTTTTCTTCATTACATTTCCATTTGTTGACAATGTTTGTACTTTAAACTACTCTTCCTGTGAATCAGCCATTTGGGTGGGAGATTGAAAAATCTGGAGTGAAAACAAAGCCTTCAGCGCAGATAGTGCTACCTGTCGAAGAAGATCTCTTGTTGGGTCCCACAGCTCCTCAAAGATGGATTCAGAGACAGATGACCAGTCCTATTCCCCCATCGAGGTGTATGCTCTAACTTGGCATGGTTATACTGCTCATATCATGCATATGGTGTCTTGCATTGCATAGATTAGACATCATATACACAATATTCAACACCATGTTCTTAGTTCAGACATCATATCGAATGCCCTCTGTTTAGCATATAAATCACATATGTGAATTAAATGATGCGATCCTGATTACTTAGATAACATGTAGGTGAATTATGGCATGCGATCATGTTTAGCTATTCATCATATCTTTGAATTATGTTATGCTATGCTATCTAGTTTAGATAGACATCATATATGTGAAATTATGTCATGCTATCCGTTTTAGTTAAACAATATACATGTCAACTATTTCATGCCCTCTTTTTTCCACACTATCTATTGCATCTGTCTCTCATACAATGTCTGTACATTCAACTATGTTTCCTGTTTATCAACCATTTGAATTGGAGCAAGTGATGCCGGCATCTAGCAGACTAAAAACATGGTCATCAAATAAAACAGTGCTACCTCTTGGTGGAGATAGCACCCCGGTTGTACATGCACGAGAACCAGCCCTACCACACATAACCCAAACTCTTGCAGATTGTACCCCTACTGCGATGGGCAGAGAACCAGCCTCACCCAATCTAACCCCAACCCCAGCAGATAGTAACCCAGTTCCTATTGACACAACACCATCTCCACCACAGAGCTCCCAAACAAGAGTAGTTAGTAAGGCAGCTCCAGTGCCCAAAGGGCCAGTACTACCACGGTGAACCCCAACTCCACCAGTTAGTACGCCTATTCCTATGGAGGAAGCACAACCAGCTAGTCATAGTTTAGTATCTATCGCATTTGATGTTGATAAATCGTATGTGCGTATCTTCCCATCTTGGAAATATTATACTGAAGATGAAGGAAAATGCTAGTTGCAGGTGTTTGTCTAGGAGTTATGTGTAAGTAATGTTATTCATGGAAATTACTTTGCTTTGTCCCATACATCCTACCTCCATGATGGTTATAATACAACAAATTTTCCCATTTTTCTCTATAGAGAAGGACCGATTTGGAAACTAAGGATGAGGTAACCTGTGCTAATACCTCTGTTATCTTTAAGAATGCTTGGTGGCACTATCGGAATTACCTGAAGAAAACGTACTTCACCGGCAAGGAACCTCATCAAATTCCCTTACGTTCTCCTGAGACACATTTACTGGACGATGACTGGGAACGCCTTGTTCTGCACTGGTCCCGAACCAAGAATGTGGTAAGGTCTATGAGCTCATTTTCTATTTTTAAGTACTATACTCTTGCGTCTTATTGTACTCTGTTCATGTAGAGCAACTGCCTAAACCTGAAGAACAATTGTACTAATTTAAGATTCCATTGCTATCATAGTTCAAAAAAGCGCTAGGCGTTAATTGTGCGTTTTGCCACTGCCTTGCGCTTTACTGACCAAAATGCATGCTTATGCGCAGTTATGCACAGATTAAGTGTAGTTATGCCAATGTGTTTGGCCAACGCCTAGAGCCTAGGCGTGCTTAAGCGCTCGCTTAGGCACGCCTTTTTTTAACTATGATTGCTATCGTGCATACTGCTTTGCTCTTGTATCATCGTATTTACTCATACAAACTTATTTTTAAATTGAAGAATCCAATCGAAACTTCAATGGCACAGCAGGTATGTTTCAATTTCAATTGTGTATACAGTTGACTTGTCATATCATGCACATTACTAGCATCACAACGGAGCCAATAGTGTTGTTGTACATGTAGACCCGTGGTACCCATCTGAAATCTTGTTGTGCCGTGTAGTTTCCCACGCTTTGTATTCTTTCACTGCTGCTTTGTCTTGAACTGATATGATTTGAACCGTGTCTCTATTTTGATTTGGCAAGACAATGCAGTGACCATAGGACATAGATATATGTTTGTTTGATGCTTTTATTATGTACTAGTACTTGGCAATAGAAGACTTGGTAGTTTAATCATGTCCACCTTACTAATGAACTAGTTCACCGAAATGAGTTTCATATACTAGTACATGCTAAACTGTTATGTGTCTGCTTGTTTCTTCTTTTAGAATGCTGACAGAATATTGGGGAAGAGTGCCTTATTAAGCAATGGTAAAGGAAGTAATGTAGATAAGGTTCAAGATAGTGGCACATCCTTGTTGGTCTCCATCAAAGCTGATAAAACAGCTAAGGAAGACTATCTCGAAGACAGTGAGACAACCCCAAAGTCCTGTCTTGGTTTAGTGTTGGAGTTACTGGCCACTACCGCTTGCACAAGCTATTCAAACTCACTGTCTGAATCAGTTCGATTTCTTGAGTCTCAACTACAAGCTGAAAGACATTGATCAGCTGTGCTACGACAAGAAGCGGAAGGACTGCGGAAGTCCCTGGAGCATTCAGATGCACACTTTCTGGTGCAACAGCAAGTGTTGGAGGATTTTAGCGCCAAACAGGACAAAGCTGCCAGCATGGTGGATACCAAGTTTCTTGAGCTCTTCTGAAGTTGTTTCAGTTATGCTCTTGTTTTGCTGCCGCATTTATTTGCACTGGTGGCCAATTTTGACGGCCAGTGTATGTAATATGCTGCTTTGTTCCCTATATTTGCACTGGTGGCGAACTTTGATGCCCAGTGGATGTAATATGTGTAATAGTGGTAATAGGCTAGCGCTAATTGCTTGCTTATTTATTTCCTTATTGTCTTGTTTAGTTGTTTTCTTGTAGTCACTGCAGTTCTTTTTCTGTGTTTTTCTAGTGGCCACAATAACCTATTTTTGGAAACTAGGCCAAAATAATCATGGCAACACACGGACTGTTGTAACCATGGGCCTCCTGCGGGCCGTATGATCCATGGGCCTTCTACAGGCCGTAGGATCCATTGGCCTTCTATACGGGCCATAGGATCCATGGGCCTTCTACGGGCCATACGATCCATGTGCCTTTTACGGGCCGTAGGATCCATGGGCCTTCTATGGGGCGTATCGTCATTTCGCAAATCATGGGCCATACTATTCGTGGACAATAACGGGCCGTTTATTGGTCGTATTTGATAACTCTATGAAAACAGCCCAACGGGTTTTTTTCGACATGAAAATGGCCCAACGTATTAACGGGCCACAAACGGGCCGACTATAAGCACGGGCTGAATTTGGCCCACAAGCAGAAAATGACAATAACGGGCCATAAGTAACTGAATGCTGGAAATGAGCCCAAGAATAAATGGGCCCTGAGAAGGCCAAAAGATATCATGGGCTGGAAACAGACCAACGAAATAATGGGCCATTAATGGGTATAAAGTGATACATTGTTCATTACGGGCCAGTTTTACCACGGGCCGTTAAGGGGCCGAGGGTTACTAAGGGTCTCATATGGGCCGAAAGCCTTCATGGGCCATACATGGGCCGAAAGTTAAAACGGGCTGGAATTATGTTGGACGGCCCAGATGACGCTACTGGGCCTAATTTGGATAGGCCGTAAAGGGGCCCTGGGATAGTGGGCTGTAAATGGGCTATATGCGAACAAGCCGTTAACATGCTTGTTGTGGGTCGGCCCGCCACCTTTTAACCAAGTCAAACAGGCCGACCTTTTCACAAGAATGGGCCTCTGTTGGGCCGTGCCATGTGTCGGCGAATCATAGGCGCTTTGGGTCCAATGAGTGGATGACATCTGTCCCAACGGTGAGCCGACACGTGTTTCCTCCAGCCAATGATGATTTTACACGTGGAAAATCCCCATTGGTCGGGACTGTTAACGGGTTATCAGATCCAAAACCGGACCTGATAGCTTAACGGTGTTCCGTTACAGTGGATGCCACATGTCGGTCACCCTTGATGAAAGCACTTCTATGACACGCGATTTATCGTCATGGAAGTGGACACTTCCGTGATGAAAATTTTGGTAATGTCATGGAACACTTCTACGACAGCACAGGTATGACTATCTTGATTCTGTCATAAATTTGTCATGGATGTACATGCATGACAGAAAAGGTGACATACTGTGACAAACACGTATCATCACGGAAGTGTATTTTTTGTAGTGCAGGGTCTTGTAAAATGGCCCGGCGGCGCCGATGATTCATTGCACTCTCCACTTCCGAGTTGGTGACGGATACATCATCCGAGTCCTCGGCTGGAGGATAGTCCAGCGTCGCCCCTACATCAGCCCCCATCTTCACGGCAGGATTTGAATCCTGGCTATGGGAAGTACGACCGCTCGAACCTCCGGATATAGTCCGACGCACCTTCCTCCTGACACATGGAAAACGGGAAGGTCACGGTTGGACGTGACTGCTCAGGTGCAGGTTGGCGAACTCGTACCTCTTCGATGAAGGCACGGCTGTGTCTTTGTTTGCTTTCCTCTTGGAAGGCTTGCCCGGCGCGGGAGCTGAACTCTTCGAAATCGCCGAACGTCTCCCCTGTGAAGCACGATACAGTGCGGTGGGTGAGGCAGAATAAGAGCACTCTCTTAGAGAAGGTGTTTCTTAATTATTTACATGTGAAATAGGAAGAAGGCCAGGGTAGTCGGCGGTGATGGCCACTTCTGCACCGTCATAGCTTGTCTTGTAAAACACCCCCCCCCCCCCCGCAAGCACCACGAATATATCCGGATCCTCTTCAAACCCATGATCTAGTTCCCGGTTGTGGATCTCCGGCTGTGGGGCAGGACTATGAAGTCCTTCGATGACCTTCCGCTAGTGTTGTCATAACAAACAGACTTGAAATTTATCAAAAGTAATCCGAAAGGGGAATGAGTGGAATAGAGGGGTCGAAGCTTACCCAACTGGGAGGATCATACATAGAATACCCATCTCTATGCTTAATGCGAAGAAACTCCTCTTCATCCCCTTTAAATAGTTCGGCCAATATTTTGGCCAGAGCGATGGGGGTATGCAGACCCTTCCGGCCATAGCGGGAGGTGTCATCCTCTCCATTGTAGTGCCACATGGGCAGCCCTCTGTATTGTAGCGGCTGAACCCCTCGCACTATGGAGGTCGCCATTACCCCGATTATTGTGAGTCCGAACTGAGCGAGCGTCTTTATCTTGCCCATAAGCTGGCAAACCTCTGCGTTGTCATCCTCTTCAAGACTCCGGGGACGCCAACTGTGGAGTTTCTTTAGTGGAATGCTCGCAAATTCAGGAAGACCCTTTCGGACTAGGTCAGGAAGCGCGACGTCCTTAATATAGAACCATTCGGAAGGCCATTCTTCGGATGCCTTCCTTGGTGTGCCGGACAGATAACCAGTATCGGTGATACTCCATACTTCAGCTCCGCCCACTTTAAATATTGACCCCTCGTGATTACGCGGGACAAGACAGAACAACTTCCTCCATAGCTCGAAATGAGCCTCGATACCCAGGAATAGTTCGCATAAAGCGACGTAACCTGCAATGTGGAGAATGGAGGCAGGGGTGAAGTTGTGCAGTTGGAGGCGATAGTATTCCAAAAACCCTCGAAGGAACAGATGAATGGGAAACCCAACGCCCCTTAGCAGGTAGGGGACGAAACATACTCGCTCTCCCCTAGATGGATTGGGGAAGTCCTCTGCCTGAATCTCACCGTTGAAGGAATCTAGCCCCGCTCGAACAGAAACTAGATCCGCGGGGGGGGGGGGGAAGAAATCCCTGCATCAGCAACTTTGTCAATTGACTGTGGGACACTGAACAGCTCTCCCACTAGCCTTTCTCTGGGCCGAAATGGGTGGAGGAGCTGGGAGCGCTAGCCATGCTGGAATGGTTTCTCCTAAGCAGTTTCCGGGGATTTTCTCTGCGTGGTGCCAAATGGATCTAGGATCCAATCTCTTTAATATGTGCTCTTCCTTGCGTGGACGGGGTGTTATCTGCAAAAATACCCTGACCTTCCACCTTCGCTTGACACGTGGGAGGCGAAGTTATTTAATGCGCAGAAGCCGAGGGGAGCGACATGGAACCGATGGCCAAATACATCACGTGTAGATCATTAAAGGAGGAACCCGCCTTGCAATATCGAAGACAGTTTGTGTGTCAAACACCTCACTATTGAAGAGTGGTTCGGGGGCTACAGAGGGAGTCCTAGACTAAGGGGTCCTCGGGCGTCCGACCTGTTATCCATGGGCCGGACTGATGGGTTGTGAAGACATGAAGGCCGAAGACTATACCTGTGTCCGAATTGGACTCTCCTTGGCGTGGAAGGCAAGCTTGGCGACCGACTATGAAGATTCCTTCTTATGTAACCGACTCTGTGTAACCCTAGACCCCCCCCCGGTGTCTATATAGACTGGAGGGGTTAGTCCGGAAAGGATATACTCATTACCATAGTCATACAGGTTAGACTTCTAGGGTTTAGCCATTACGATCTCGTGGTAGATCAACTCTTGTAACACTCATATTCATTAAGATCAATCAAGCAGGACGTAGGGTATTACCTCCATAGAGAGGGCCTGAACCTGGGTAAACATCCTGTCCCCCGTCTCCTGTTACCATCGATCCTAGATGCATAATTCGGGCCCCCCTACCCGAGATCCGCCGGTTTTGACACCGACAGTCGGTTCTCAATTGCGGTCCCACAAGTGTGTGCAAATGCAATATGACGCGTGTTCCATTCGGAGAGCGGCGTGCCAGACCGACCGGCCATCTGGGGTGCGACACAAACGCGATGGGCGTGTTGTATACTCCGTACATGTGTACCGCTGTTTTCTTGAGGCTTCGCTCCATGGTGCAATCCATGGATACAAAATTATACTATTTAAAAGTTCAGGGCGGGGCTTTTCCCGCGCGGTAGGCGGGGTAGTTTTCCCTAGTCGGGTTGACAGAGACGTGAGAAGATGAGGGAGTAGGCTGCTGCAAACATAGGGTTGTGTGATTTGACGAGTTACTGCTGGACAGGTGGGGCCCCGTGATTTGACTTGCCATTATCATTTTCACTACGGCACTACGACTGGCGTGAGTCTCCCGATTCCTGACCACCTCCATGGTATATAGGTGCCTCTCCCAATGCTCCACCATGTAGATGCTGGCTCTTGCATGAGAGTTCACTCCTCCACTTTTTCCTTGCCTCTCTCCTCCACATATGCAAAAATGCCATGTAAGTGGGCTTATAGCCCACTATTGTACATGCTCGTACAGGTGCTAAGCCTGCCACATAGGCATGAAGTCTGATTTGGCAAGTTAATTAAGAAGAGAGAGACTAGTTTGGTGACCCCAGGAAGAAATAGTGCTGAGCACGTGTACCTAGGTGAAAAGACAATTTTGATTCTATAGCTAATTAAATGAAGCAAGCTTAGCAACAAAAACTAAGCACCTATGCATTGGGGACTTGAGTTGCTAAGCCATTTAATGCCCTTAGCACCTCATCTAAGCACCATTTCATTGGAAGAGGTTACTCCTTGGCAAATGCAATAAATACTATGAAGAAAGAGATAGAGAGAATTAAAAAATACTCTTATAGCCAACCTTATAGCTAACCTTGTTGTATGAGTGACTAAGTGATAACTATGTATGACATGCCAACATCAGATAGCCTAACGCACCTAGACGAAGGGCGTAGTTTCATGCCTGCAAATTAGGCAATAAAAATGCGCATCTATAGCCGTCTGAAATCTCCAAGGGTGTGACCGCGCGAGCGAGGCGACGGTCATGGTAGGCGCGACCATGATACGGGCTGCTGACAGCCCTTGGATCTGAGATCGAACGGTCACATGCTATGTTATTGAAACTTTGCAGGATAACCCACCAGGATAGGATATTCACCCATAGGTCTAGAATCACGCCATGCAACCGTTCAATATTAGATCCAAGGGCTCTCGGAAGCCCGTATAATGGGAGCATGGAAAGCTTCGTATCACCTGTAATTTTCAAGACGCTTGACGTGCGAACATGCAGATGCATGAAGCCATTTAATTGGGCGTCGAGTAGACATGACATCTAATTGGCCCCCCATAGTACTATGCATGAATCCATTTATCCACTAGGCAAGCCACTACCCTACCGTTCGCACGCCCCACTCAGCATTTTTACAATCGAAAAACCGCTAGCAGTTCGCTCCTACTCATCCCCGGACGTCCTTTAACATTACGGCAGTTCGCTCCTAGTCGTACCATCCTTTCACATTATGACAGTTCCACTAATCCTAACCCTCCGCCCAAATCCATGGTGTCCCAAAACTCCATGATCGGCGATGAGTACAAGGTTAGAACCATCACCAGCGATGAGTTCGACGTCAACTACACCCATTCTTCCGCGATGGTGAAAGGATGCCTTGCTCGCTTCAGACGCATGTACAAAAAGTCAAATGATGAGTGGGCCGCTGGGCTAGATGTTGAGTACACCACAACCCTCGACAAAGAGAAGAATCTAAAGGAGGAAGAGAAGATGAAGCCTGTCGTGATCCAGGTTTGTGTGCATAACTTGTTCTAGGTCTACCAGATATGCCATGCCGAGAGTGAGTGCAAGGAATTTAAGAGCTTCCACACGGGCGGCCTAGTCAAATTTGCTACTGTAGACTTTACATACGACATAAGAGTCCTGGGTCGGACAGGCCTCATTGTAGGCAAGCCCTTCGACCTCCAGAAGAATGGGCTGGTGCCCTCCTGTGATCATCCTTCATACGGCAAACTGAAGAAACCTCC
Organism: Triticum aestivum; assembly: GCF_018294505.1. Lineage (NCBI taxonomy): Eukaryota > Viridiplantae > Streptophyta > Magnoliopsida > Poales > Poaceae > Triticum > Triticum aestivum. Next base: position 325,098,654 of record NC_057794.1, read on the forward strand.
GTAAAAGTTTCTTCATCATGCATCGCAGTGGAATGTACTAGATATAGAGCACATCCAGTATGCTGCAATGGATGCCTGCCTTTGTTTCAATATCTACAAGGGTTGGATGAAGAGCAGGAACCAAGTGTGGAAACGAAGTCCAGCACGTGGACGAGGAGTTCGAGTAAGGTAGAGTGTCGTTGCTCATGGTGGTTCTAATGCAGTGTCTACCAGATTAGTTTCTTAGTTTAATTTCAGGGGTGCTTAGTTTTATTTGAGGGGTGTGTTGTGCTATGCCCCCAGCAGAACTATGTTATGTTCCTTCTAGTTACTTTAACTCTTCAGTATGTACATACTAGTATTTCTTACAGTTCATCTTTTAGTTGGTATAGTACTACCACTCGTTTCTTCACATTATATACATACAATATATATGGCCAACATCATATAGCCAGCAATTTAGTTGTCAAAGAATTTCAGGGTGCTTAGTTTTATTTGAGGGGTGTGTTGTGCTGGACAACATTATTGTGACTCAAATCTCTTTTGCCATGTTATAATGACATAAATACCTATGGACCAACATGCCAGCTCTCCCTCTATCTCACTATAGTACAATAAAGTGTGGGGCCTATTTGATCCCAATAACGTTCTTATTTTCCTGTAAAATTATTCGCTTGGTTACTCCTGACAAGCGGGGCCACACTTATCATTGTGAGAATTGGCTTATTTTTGTCATATAACATGGTCAATGGGTTTGACGTGAAAATAATAATGTCTAATGGCATTTTGGAGCAAACATCTAATGGAACGATGGCATTTTTTACATATCTAATTGCATGTTTGAGCAAGCATCTCATGGATCGATGACATTTTTGAGTAGTTGTAACTTCTAATGGCAAAACTGAGTAGTGATACACAACTAGTGGCATAAATAATAAGAACCCAAGAATTAAATAGGTATGCTAATTTCTTTAATAGAATTTAGCACCCCATTTAAGCACATACTAGCTTTTTTAATAGTACTATATGCATAATTTGGCGACGAGCGCTCTCTATATGTACCACCTTTTTTCTTTAATTTCATCTTGTTAGTTTTGCTCCATGGCGCAATCCATCGATACTACTACTATACAAAAGTATACATTTTTTTTAAAAGGCTAGAGGGCGGGGCAGTCTCACTTGGTCGGTTTCACGAGATGCGAGGGCCTATGTGATTTGACGCCTCATTACTGCTAGAAAGCGGGACCTTGTGATTTGACTACTCGTATAAATGTTGCCGACGACCTAAGGAGGCACAAAGAACCATGCGGTATACTCAAGTTTTCCACTGGAGTACTAGTACGATGGAGGAGCACGAAACTAGGCAGCCCAGTGCCATATGGCGATAAAAATGGTCTAATTTGCTAGTCATCGATCCCACGATGCCGCTCATTGTTAGCATTGTTCTATTCATGCCTCCCAGAGAACATGGCACGTGCGGCAAAATACCCGAAGCAAAAGAAAAACACAGGAGCAAAAGAAGAAGGAAGATTATCACCCCAAAAAAACAAGGAAGACGCACACACAAGTATGGGGCGCTGCTCTCTACTACATGAAGGGTCGCTGGCCGCGGAGTCATAACTGCTACTTCATCGCCTCCACGCCCTACATCTCCTTGCACATCTCCTCTGCCATCTTCTTCATTCTGTCCATGACGCGGGATTTCTCGACACAAGCCTTCATCATCTGTTCCACGACCGCATTCCGTACCTTGACCACAGCCGGGTGCTCGATGCGGAGCTTCGCCAACTCCTCCTTCTGTTCCATGACAAGGGCCTGCAACATCTTCATCGAGGAACTACTCTTCTCATGTAGCTTCTTCCAACCAGCGTTCTCCTCCTTCAGCAGGTCGAGCTCGCGGCAGAGCTTCACCTTGTCCTCCTAAAGTTGCAGGATTTCGCCGATCGGCTTCTTATCCAAGGCAGTGCTCTTCTTCAGCAGCATCACCAAGCCGGCGGTCAACTCCCCCTGCTCATTGAGCTCAGTAGGCATGTCGTTGAGGCTCTCCTTCAGCAGCTCCACCAAGCCGTCGATGAACTCCTCCTGTTTATTGAGTTGATCGGGCATGTTGTCGAGGGATAACGACTCCAGCGCCGCTAGCTCGGCATGTTCACCTCCGCGGCTAGGACACTCCTGGGAGCCCTTGCCTCCGCGGTTAGGGCGCTCCCAGGAGCACTTGCCTCCGCAGCTAGGGCGCTCCTGGGAGCCCTCACCTTCCCGTGAGAGATCATTCGAGGTCTCTGCGAGGCGGCGAGCCCTATCTTTTTTTTGTGGCCTTGGTTGCCGCTCCCTTGTTACGAGTAGTTCTCGACCTGGAGCTCTGCACACCGGCCATGACAAGGACAGATGAACAAGAAAGACTTATGAGGAGGAAGTGGTAGAGCCATTTTCGGCTAGGTACTAGTTCCCCTTTTTATAACCTAGTACTAGCACTAGTACTAAAACCTACATAATGGGAACACGTTTAGGTTTGATACGTACTAGGTGTGAGCAGGTTTGCACTTAATTATACTATACACTTTGGAATATGATGGGAATAAGCTAAAGATTAATTGATGGTTTTGGTTTCGAGGCCCGAAACGGCTCCCGGTGAGTTTCCTGGAACACAAATTTCAAGTACTACTGCTCAAATACGGTCGCATAAGTCACCGATGTAACTGGTCGTACATGTCAGACCAAGCCGATGTGTGTCTATTGGTGCGACCGACCGTAAGTATTACGCGATGGAGACTTCTAGTTGTGGCTTCGGGTGATTGTCACGACCAAGCATTCAAAAACTAGTGATAAATCAATTACCATCTTTTTCCAAACAACCAAGTATTTTCACAGGAATACAATACATATAGATGGAGTGATTGTCACGGTTGCAAACCGCCATGGCGCCGCAAGCTCACTGCAGCAGCAACTGAGTAGGTCACTGCATCACCAGCAGGGAAGGAGGGCAGCTCACCTCGCCTACGATGCATGCCCAATGGCGCCGTCGTAGCTGGTCCCATGATTTGGCTTCTCCTACCGCCCATTTGAACAGTTGCACTGGCTGCTCACGCCATTGCACATGCATGCATGTTCTTTCCTCCGCAGTTGACTCCGTGAATATGATCTCTGCCATTAGCCCTAGCTCTAAATCAACACGGCGCTGCTAGATGTTGACATCCCTCAGCATCTCTCTCCTGAGTTCGACTTGCGCCTCCACTTTGTGCTGCGCTAGGCGCAGCTCCTTCAAACTTCTCTTCAATTGATGCGACGCTTCCTCGATCTGATTTGCCCTTGTTGCCAACCACCTGAAACTCAGCCCTGGCATGTCCTCCGGCGCCATCGATCTGTGATTCCAGAGCAATGGATCCCCTCTAAAACACATATGGGTTTCACTCAAAGGCGGCAGTGCTGCGGGCCGCAGCGACAGGGCAGCCAACGGGATCCTAGGTTCTAAGGGATTATCCATGGCGGGATCTGGTGGGCGAGGGCCTAGGCGCTGGGAGAGCCCTACGAGGCTAAGATAAAGATAGTACTAGTCCACTTCGTCCATATTTAAATACAAAGGCCACCAACAATAGCCATGGCAAAAATCGATCTTGCTGCCTGCGTCCTGGTTCATTGGCCCCCTTTTTTGTGCCACTTTTTATGACATGCATAAATATTATGTTACTTAAAAATATGGTCAAAATTTGGCACAAAATACGAAGGAGACCAATGGAAGTAGCAACTCATGATTTAACTACTCGCATGCACGCAGTGGAGTATTAATGTCTTTCTCAACTACTTCCTCCCTCACGTCCACTCAATTTGCATGCACTGTATTAATTGACCATCAATGAAGTGAAGGACTTTACACGCGTCAAATTATCACATGGGGTGGATCTTCCTACAAAAATGCGTCCCATCGTGTACCCGCGTGTGCGTGCGAGGGAATGAGTGTGCGTGCACATCTTCGCTTCGTGCATGTACTGCCAGTGTGCCTGAGAGAGGACGAGTACATTCTTCTGTAACCAGCAACACGTCATTGTGATCAATCCACACAAGGAGGTCACGAGAACGCCTCCACATGTGCAACGCGGCTTCAAGAACTGAAAGAGAGACACTGTGTAGCGTGCCATTTACATTCTAATTTACGTGTTTTGCACATACTGGAAGTACTATTAAGGTACACGTGCATTGCACGCATCAGATTTGGCAACCAAATTATGAATAAATACCACACTATATATAGCATGTAAGCCTTGAGTCATATAAGCATGATGTAAACGTTCGTTTAATTCTTCTAGTTCATCTCATTCAAAATCAATTAGTTTTTATAAAAAAGTTTGGTCCTCTTTGATTCGTAGGATTTCCAAAACGTGGGAATAGGAAAAACATGGGATTAGAGTGGAATGTCGTCTTGAATCCTACAGGATTGTACGAGTGTTTGATTGTGCATAGAAAAAATGTAGGATTCTTTCAAAGTTTCCTATGAAATCTAGTGCAAATGAATCCTATGAAAAAATTCCTATGGTTTACAATCCTGTGAATCAAATAATTAAGATAGGAAAAATTCCTAAGGATTAGAATCCCTAAAAATTCCTTTGAGAATCCTTTGAATCAAAGAAGCCCTTAATCTATTTCATGATTCATGGAATTGTGCATTGTAAAGCATAAAGTAAAAAAACAAATAATGACAATTCAATTATAAAAAAGTTTGGGCAGTTATGATATGGAAGATTCTAGAACAAAGGAGAAGCACTTGTGTTTTGAGTTTGTGCATTATGCTTAAGTTCAACCATGGAGTTTGCTAGATTGTATATGTGGCAAAATCTGGTGAGGGGCTAGAAGATGGTGTGAGGAAGCCAAGTGGAGGGAGACTATGAAGGAGTGCACAAGTGTGGGATCCATATTTAAAAAGAGGGGGCGAGAACATGCACTGTTGCACGCAGTGGCGGAGCCATGAAAAATAAATGAGCTAGCAAGGGGGCAAGCATTGCTAATCCTTTATAAGGAGGGCCAATTCATCAACTTAAACCATTTTACCAGCAATTGATCTAATGATCACATTCATATTGGCCTCAATATAGAGTGATGTTAGGGGGCAAGGCCCTTGCTGCCCCCTGTCTTCACCACTGTGCGCGCGTCTGAGGGATGAAGCGAAAGGCATGGATGATGAGAGGGGGACGTTGGATGGGAGACCGACCTAAAGAAAAAGATTGCATGTGTGCGATGGATAATAGAGTGGTAGTGTGTGTGCATGCATGCACGAGACAAAGTTAGTGGTACAATTATAAAGAGAAGATGACTGTGTGGGTGTAAAAGACTAGGTGAAGTCATAATCAATGTAAAGTTGAATTCAAATATTTGAATAAGAGATCATGATGTTTGAAACCCACACATGCATGAATATAACTGAGATATGCACGGTGTGGTTTGGAAATGAGCATGCTATACTGTATACACATTGAACAAGGTCAGACTGATTTGAATTTGAGATACCTATGGCAGACATCATTTGGCCATATTGCATCCGTGCATGGACACACTATTCTAATTGGAGATGATGGGTGGCTTTCGCATCACATATCTATATCTATACCCCTATATATTATATTTTATATTCTATATATAGTGTGAAAATAACTTTAACTTTGAAAGATGATCGTTGGATGAAGCCAATCTGATGGTGCAGAGATGGCAAATTCGAGCACTACTGGCTGTTGGATAGCATCTACATTCCACCAGATTTTGCCACATGTGCAATGTAAAAGACTCCATGGTTGAACTTAAGAATAATGCACAAACCTCAAAACACAAGCCTTCTTCTTTGTTCTAGAATATTTCGTATCATAATTGCCCAAATGTTTTTGTACATTATTTGCCATTATTTGTTTTTACTTTATGCTTTACAACGCACAGTTACATGAATCTTAAAGTAGATCAGCTTTCTTATAAAAACTAGATGATTTTAAATGAGATGAACTATAAGAATTAAACGAACATTTACATCGTGCATATATGACTCAAATCTTACATGCTATAATGAGGTATTTATTCATAATTTCGTTGCCAAATCTCATGCATGGAATGCACGTGTACTTTACTAGTCTAAATGGTGCTTGTGTGTGTGTGTGTGTGTTGTGTGTATTAAACACATTGTACGTAGTATCATACATGGTTTAGATTCCGAACATCTAGCTAGAGCATACATGTACTATGATTTGAATTCAACATAAAATGGATACATATATTTGAATTTGACATCATATGTACATGTAGTTCATATTTATATAGGAATTTACTACTCCTATATTCATGCCAAGTGTTGTGAAGATAATATTTAGATGGTTGTAAAACTAACCCGAGTACAATCCCATTCAAACAGGAAAATGTACTCAAATTTAGTCCATATGCTAGACAACCCAAGTTGTCTTTTTATTGTTGAGGAAAGTGCAAATTGATTTGGTATTGTACACGTTAAGTTTGTTATCCCAATTTTTTTTATTTTTTCGTTGTTGTATTTGAATGCATTTCTAGTAATATAGTAAAGCGGGGCATGGCTCTCTCTAGTGATGAGTTGTGAATTGTCTTTTTTTGTACATGTTAATCTTGTACTCCTGAAATTTGAAGTCGCGCCTTGATGTGCCGAAATTTCAAGCTAGCATCTCTGTCTATCATGCTGCGAAACTCCCGCCTCTTCAACCCGCGCCTTGTTACCCCGAAATATTTAAGATATATCTTTGTCTCATTGTGCTCCGAAAACTCCCTCCATCTCAACCCGCGCCTTGCTATCCCAAAATTACAACACGCGCGAAAACTCCCACATCATGCGAAATCTTGACACACGAAATGCCCGTGATACACATGAACCGAAAGAACCGCCTAGCTCAAATCGGTGGGGGTACTTTCGTAACTTACCCCATATTTCGGACAAGCGTGTCCCTAAGCCATGTTTCCCCCTTCCCATCCCATCCGCCCACCCATTCATACACCGAGGCCGCGAAAACCTGCGAAGCCCCACACCCTCCTCCGTCCGCCACCCAGCCGGAGCCTCTTCCCCGACGATGTCATCCATAGCAACACCTCAACGTCCCTCATCCACCACACCAGATGAGGATCCATCACAGATCTCGTCGTCCCGCCGGTTCAGCCACCCTATCCTCCACCTCCAAGGAGCTGCCCCGATGTTCCCCTTGTCTTTCGTGCCACCTCCATTCCCACACCGCCGTCTTCACCTGCACCACCGGAAGAGCAGCATCATCACCATTTCCTCGGACGAAGTTGAGGCCTAATTGGTGCCACCAAAGAGGTTCTACACTAATCGCCGCATTTTCTTCTTGATTCGATCTCACGGTGCTACCGACGCTCGGTCTCGATCCGACGTGGCGCGGCTCCATCCACGGCGGTGTCGCCGACCACTTACTCCACGACGTCGCTCCCTCGATGGTGACGTCCACATCAGTAGGACCTGCTGCTGCTTTGTCTATCGCTTGCGCCACTGCTCTGCTCTTGCTCTTGGTCCCCTGTCTGGTCTGCTCTTGCTCTTGCTCACGCTCTTCCTCTTACTCTTGCTCTTGCTCTTGCTTGCGCTGCTACTCCGATTCAACTACACTTCAGTCAACTGAACCGACTTTTGGATCAGTCGATTTTCAGGGGGTGGGGGCTCACAGGAGTTAAGGAAGAACCAGCCACATCAGGGAGGGGGGCTTGCCGAAGAGATACCCCACTATCTATATTATGGTTCAGGGTGGGGGCGGCGGTCGCCGGCTGTGGTGGGACAGTGGCGTGGGGATCACCAGAGAAAAAGCTCGGCGTGGGGGTGGCTAGAGGGATGGTCGGGGCGGCGGCAGACCGGCGGTGGGAAGTGGTTTTGGGGCGGGCGGGGCGGCGAGGCGGCGTGGAAGCACCGATGGCCGTGGGCGGCGGGGGCCGGCGGTTTGGCCGGTGGTGGCTGGCGGCTCAGGAGGTGGAGGTTGAAGATGAACTGCAGGCCCTTGATTTCGTGTCCAACAGCTGAAAAATTGACTGACCAGAGATGAAAAAGTCAGTCACGTGCTGATGCTGCATGAGCAGCAAATACTGCTCTCGCTCGAGCCCCTGCAGCTGCTACCCGAGATGCTGCTACACGACCAGCTACCCTGGCTCGCGCACGCGCTGTTGCTCCGGGCGCTGCTGCTACTGCTTTTCTGCTACTTGTGCGTTCAGTTTCGATAGTAAAATTCAGTTTCAACAGTTAAATTTAGTTTTGACAATTAAGTTCAGAGATGAGTGGCTGATGTATTTTGTCGGCATTCTGGGAACGGGGGTCCCCAGACTTGCCTGCGTGCGGCCCACGACGTGGCTCTGTGAGCGGGCCAGTACGGCCCGTCTTCACCAACAAGCACTCAAGACCCTCGCGAGGGGCCAAGCCTCGTGAGGCAGACGACACAAGACCTCCTCAGGAGCGGCCTCACCAGGCTGGCTCGCGAGGGGCAGAGAGTCCAAGGCAAGACAAACCTTGCAAGGTTTCAGTGACATCAGCCATGACGACCAAGTCCAGGCAGGCGCCAGGCGGGCGGCAGCGCCCACGGTGTCCTTGTTTCCTCTTTGGTTCTAAGGAAGCAAGCGCGGGCGCGGAGTACCGAGGCGTTAAGCAAAGGTTTCCATATCGGTGCAACGAGACCAAGACCAGCAGGACGGCAAGACGGAGGTCACCATGGAGCCCAAAGCGGCGTCACCATTATAGCCTTTTGCAGGCGAAGACTGCTTTTGTCAGGATAAGCTGTACTAGTTGTCCCCTTTCAAATTGGCTGTTGTTGGTCCCTTCCCGCTCAATATTTGGGGAGAGGACCAGGGCCTCTATAAATAGGATTAGCCACCACAGTAGGAGAAAACTGGTCTGGAACTCATTCAGCTCATCCTCACACCCACCAAGCACAAGAACACCTCACCTCAGGAGGCTGTTCTTCCCCTTGTACTGTTCATCCTCGGCCCAAGAGGCAATCCACCACACCACACTGGAGTAGGGTATTACACCACAATGGTGGCCCAAACCAGTATAAATCTTGTGTCCTTTGTGTTCCGAGTTCGTCGAGTTAGCCCGTGAGATCTTAGCGAAGCTAGGACATGGATCGGTAGGGGGAGATCTTCGCGTGCACCCTAGTGTTCGAACCTTGAGGGTTTTGCCGAAACCCGAGATCCGACATTTGGCGCGCCAGGTAGGGGTGTGCCGTAGCTTTCCTTCCATCGATCTACGCTCCGCCGCCACCTCGCTTCGCCCTCATGGCCGGCATCTCGCTCCCGGCTCCGACGACCGGTGCCGATAGCGGGGCCAGTGGCTCCTAGCCTTGGCTCCCGCCCTACGGCAGGTGTAGTGGCTACCCAAGTTCAAGCCGGAGATGCTGCCGCGCTACGACGGCGTGGCAGACCCATCGAATTTTCTGTTAGCATATGAGGAGGCCATCCTCAAATCCGGGGGCGATGATAAGGTCATGGCCAACTGGCTTCCCATGGCCCTCACTGGCGCACCGCGCGCCTGGCTACTCAACCTCCCTGAATCCACGGTAGCATCTTGGGAGGAGCTGTGCAGCCTCTTTACTGCGCGCTACACGGCACCGGCACACCACACAGTCGCGGCCCTCCTAGGCGGCTCGCAAGCACCGCCTTCATATCGTCATGTCAAGCCGTTCCTTCGCCAAATCGGCGCCACTTCCAGGCGCTCGGGGGCCCCGCCGGGCTGGGCCGTGCCCGAGGCCAACCTCATCTTCGACGCAGGGGATCACCCCGCCTCTACCGTCGGCTCGGGCATGCTTCCCATGCTTTGCACGCCCACCATCTACAACGTGGCCATCACCAAGACCCTCATTGATGGCGGCTGTCGGTGTCAAAACCGGTGGATCTCGGGTAGGGGGTCCCGAACTGTGCGTCTAAGGCGGATGGTAACAGGAGGCAGGGGACACGATGTTTTACCCAGGTTCGGGCCCTCTTGATGCAGGTAAAACCCTACGTCCTGCTTGATTGTTCTTGATAATATGAGTAGTACAAGAGTTGATCTACCACGAGATCGGGGAGGCTAAACCCTAGAAGCTAGCCTATGGTATGATTGTATGTTGTCCTACGGACTAAAACCCTCCGGTTTATATAGACACCGGAGGGGGCTAGGGTTACACAAGGTCGGTTACAAAGGAGGAGATATACATATTTGTATTGCCTATCTTGCCTTCCATGCCTAGAGTCCCATCCGGACACGGGACGAAGTCTTCAATCTTGTATCTTCATAGTCCAATAGTCTGGCCAAAGGATATAATCCGGCTGTCTGGATACCCCCTAATCCAGGACTCCCTCAGTAGGCCCCGAACCAGGCTTCAATGAAGATGAGTCCGGCGCGTAGTATTGTCCTCGGCATTGCAAGGCGGGTTCTTCTCCAAATTTTGAACGTTTGTTAAGCAGTGTCCGACCCCATAAATGTTGGACCTCTTGGCTTCTGCGCCCAATAAGGGCTATCTTCCACGCGTCGAATGAATACGAGGCGCTAGGGCGTTTTTACATTCGCCCCTAGCCAGATAGATAAATTGTCTATTAAAGGGATGGGGATTCTTAGATCCAATCCATATCATCTTCCCCCAGCGAGAATCCATCGGAGCGCGCTTCGGAAAAAATCCACTCCAACATGGCCGACCTCCGCGGCTCCTCCTCCTGCCCCCGTAGCCCTAAGCTCGGTGATTGGGAGAGGTGTTCAGTCCCACACAGTCGATTAGTCGAACTGCAGACTAATGGATTTCTCCCTCCAGCGTATATGGTTCCCGTCTGAGCCGGGCTCGCCACCTACAATGGCGGGGAGCAAGTGGAGAGCTTCCCCAGCTCTCTATGGGGGAGCGGGTATGCCTTGTTACTTATTTATTAAGGGGACTCGGATTTCCAATTCATCCGTTCCTCCGCGGGCTCCTGGAGTTTTACGGCCTCCAACTGCATAATTTCACCCCTGCTTCCATATTACACATCGTCGGCTATGTTGCCCTCTGCGAGTTATTCCTGGGCTGCGAGGCTCATTTCGAGCTGTGGAAAAGGTTATTTTGCCTCCTCCCCCGCACACAGGAGGGGTCACTTTATCAAGTGGGCGGAGCCGAAATATGGCGCATCGCCGAAACCGGATACCTGTCCGGTACTCCGAAGAAGACATCCAAGGACTGGCCTTCGGAATGGTTTTATATGGAGGGCGTCCCCCTTTCGGACCCTGTTCGGCGGGGTCTACCTGAGTTCAATAATGCTCCTCTGAAGAAACACCGAAGCTGGCGCCCACTGAGCCCCTAGGAGGAAGACAATGGGGAAGTCCTCTACCTGATGAACCGGATTAAAGCGCTGGCTCAATCAGGATTGACAATAATCGAGGTTATGTCAATATGCATAATGCGGGGAGTACAGCCACTTCAATATCGAGGGCACCCCCTGTGGTGTTTTAACGGGGAAGATGATGCCACCCGTTGCAGGTGCAAGGGTCCGGACAACGCTGCTGCTTAGGAAAAATCATGTCTGAGCTGTTCAAGGGAGAGGAAGAGGAGTTCCTCCGCATCAAACCACGGGATGGATTCTCCATGTACAACCCACCAAGCTGGGTGAGTTATACCTCCTTACTCCCATTCTTCCCGCATTCTTTGTTGCAGGTACTCACCTTGCCATTTCATGGCAGGAACTGCGAAAAGCCATAAGGGAGGTCAATAGCCCATCCCCACAACCAGAGGACCCCGACCGGGCCCTCGGTCCCGGACTTGAAGCTCTCCGTAGAGGTCTTTGTTGCTGGCCTCAACGTGCTCTCCGTGGAGGCCTTTAGCCTTTTGCACGTATCGCTCGAGTGGCTCCGCCTCAGCAAGTCCTTCTGAGGGGTTGGCAGCGGCACCGCCCACTCCCTGGGACAGATCCGGCTCCCTGTCACCTTCGGCATGCGCGACAACTGCCGCACCGAGCTGGTCGACTTCGACATCGCCCGCATCGGCCTCCCTTAGAATGCCATCCTCGGGTACCCAGCTCTTACCCAGTTCATGGCAGCAGCCCATCCGGCTTACAACCTCATCAAGATGTCAGGGAGCAAGGGTGTCCTCACCATCAAGGGGGGCGCCAAGGAGGCCCTGGCGGCGCTCAAGCTTGCCCTCAAGACCGCCAGGGCGGCACAGCCCGCCGGCGCGGGCGCCTCCGGGGCCAAGGGAGCCGCACCAACCAAGAAGAAACAACTGCTCACCCAAGACAAGGCAGAAACCAAGCAGGCGCCGGTCGATGAGGACAGGTCCTTGGGAGCCACCTTCAGCATAGGTGCCGACCTCGACCCAAGCCAAGAGGAAGCGTTGGTGAAGTTCTTGCGTGCAAACAAGGAGGTATTCGCATGGGAAACCAAGCAGCTGGTGGGGGTCCCGAGAGAGGTGATTCAGCATCACTTAAGGGTGTGCCCCAATGTACGCTCTGTGAAGCAGCGGGCGAGAAGACAGTCCACGGAGAAGCAGACCTTCATCGTCCAAGAAACCCCCAAGTTAGAGGCGGCGGGTGCCATTCGCGAGGTTCGGTACCCTGAATGGCTAGCGAACCCCGTCGTTGTGCCGAAGAAAGGCGGGAAGGAGCGAATGTGCGTCGACTTCACCAACCTCAACAAGCCTTCCCCCAAGATACGTTCCCACTCCCACGCATCGACCAGATCGTCGACTCCACCGCCGAGTGCAACCTGATGTGCTTCCTGGATGCATTCTCAGGGTATCACCAGATCAAGATGGCAGTAGAAGATGTAGAGAAGATAGCCTTCCTGACCCCGTGTGGAGTATACTGCTACACTTGCATGCCTTTCGGATTGCGTAACACGGGCGTGACCTTTCAGCGGTTGATGCACATCGCCTTAGGGCGGCAGCTCGTGAGAAACGCGGAGGCCTACGTCGACGACATTGTGGTGAAGTCTCAGGAGGCGAGAACCTTGGTCCAAGATCTGGAGGAGACTTTCGCGAGCCTACGCCAGGTGAACTTGCGGCTTAACCCAGAGAAGTGTGTGTTTGGTGTCCCTTCCGGCAGCTGTTGGGTTTCCTCATATCCCATAGAGGGATCGAGGCGAACCCAGAAAAGATCAAGGCCATTGAAGACATGAGGCCACTGCAGACCCTCAAGGAAATGCAGAAGTTCGCTGGTCGAGTGACTGCGTTGGGGCGCTTCATCTCTAAGCTGGGAGAGCGCGCCCTACCCTTCTTCAAGCTGATGAAGAAGAAGGGCCCGTTCGAGTGGACCCCGGAGGCCGACCAAGCTTTCCAAGACCTCAAGAGATACCTGACCAGCCCTCCAGTGATGGTGGCACCACGACCTCTCGAGCCCCTAGTGCTTTATCTTCACTACAAAAAAAGACACATCCGTGACATTTTGGGCCGAACGAAATTTTTTTCTGTCATACATATGGCACTTCTATGACGATAATTGTGACAAAACCCGGTATCATCATAGATGTGGTTGGCTCCTACTTCTATGACAAAAAATCATGACAGAAAATGGGATTTTTGTCCTGGGCGGGCCGGAGACGCAGCTGCATGACATTCTTTGGGCCGTCCATGATGGAAAAAACCGTGGTAGAAGCGAGGGGGGGGGATTCCGGGGAGTTCCCGGTTACGGTGGGAGGTCGGGGGCCAAGCGATGCGCGTTTCTCTTGTACACGTACGCGCGTGTGTGCGAGGCGTTGGCTCTAACTGAACCTGAGCGAGGCATTGGGGTCTAACTGAACCCGAGCGATTGCACTGCAGGCTACGCGTTACTGAACCCGAGCGATCGATCGATGGCTGTTAACTGAACCCGATCGAGTGATTCCTTCGCTACTGCTGCTAACTGAAGCCAGTCGGTGCTGCCTCTGGATGAACAGTGAGCGTTGCCGGGGGGGTTGGATGAACAGTTCCCGGTGGGGGTGGATGAACAGGACCCCGTGGTGTTGCCTCTGGATGAACAGGACCCCGATCGATCTAGCCGGTTGGGGCTGGATGAACAGGACCCCGTGGAGGGCTGGATGAACAGGACCACCCCGTGGAGGGCAGGATGAATAGTAGACGGTGGAGGGCAGGATGAATAGTAGCCCGTGGAGGGGTGGTTGAACAGGAGCCCGTGGAGAGGGCTGGTTGAACTGTAGCCGGTGGAGTAGCGTGCGGTGGATGCTGGATGAACTGGAGCCCGTGGATGAACAATCGCAGGTGGAGGCTGGAGGAGGTCGACGATGGATGAACAGTAGCTTGTGGAGGCTGGAGGGGGTCAACGGTGGAGATGAACAGTATCCCGTGGAGTCCCGTTTTGCGGTACGCCACACCCCTCCCGATGAACAGGACCCCCGTTTCGATCGTAGTGCTCCAACACAAGTTCGTTTCCTCCATTTTGTGGTACACCACAACCCTCCCGATCAACAGGACCCCCGTTTCGACCGTAGGAGGTCCGTTTCCTCCGTTTTGCGGTACGCCAGACCCCTCCCGATCAACAGGACCCCGTTCCGATTGTAGGAGGTACGTTTCCTCCGTTGTGAGGTACGCTAGGCCTCATTTCCATCGCCTGTTCCGTCCAAGCCCTCCCGATGAACACGACCACGCATTCCGTTCCGACCCAGCCGGTTGGCTCCCACGCGCTCCATTGCCTCCTGATGAACACGACGCATTCCGTTGCCTCCCGATGAACACGACGCATTCCGTTGCCTCCCGATGAACACGACGCATTCCATTGCCTCCCGATGAACACGACGCATTCCCTGTTGCCTCCCCATGAACAAGACGCATTCCATTGCCTCCCCATGAACACGACGACGACGTTGTTTCACCATTCCGACCCAGCCATGTACACGAGCCCTCGCCGTACGTATGCGCGAGTAGGCGTTCGAGACCCCGCCCGTATGTACACATACGTGGCCATATTTTCTTTCTTGCACCCCGGCCGCTGTACGTACGTGTACATGCTACGTGCGCGCCTCTACTATGACACGTGCGTGCCTCTACATCGACCAGTATGTATGTACACATTCGCGACCGGAATGACAACGCTACGTACGCTTCGACCAGGTGGGTCCCGACTGTCAGGCACTTCCTTGCCTGCGAAGATGTAGCTGGTGGGTCCCAGCAGTCAGGGGGCGAATCGTTTTTTTTTGCCCGTACACACTTCCTTGCGTGTGAAGATGTAGCTGGTGGGTCCCAGCAGTCAGGGGGAAACGTTTTTTTCGCGAAATACATTGGCCCGTCCGGTGGGTCCCAGCTGTCAGGTGGAGGAATCATTATTTTCCGCATAATAAGGAGGCACTTCCTTGCTGCGGTCGTGGACCCAGCTGTTAGCCTCTCCACGTACAGTCCACGTCCGATGGAAGTCGTTCCTTGACCATGTTAACCACGCCGCGCCAAGAGCACCAGGGCGATGGACGACGGCGAGGCCTAGGAAGGGGACGACACGGAGGCAAGGAAGACTCGGCAGTTGTTTCCCACGCGGAGGGGAGTACGACTGTACGAGGGTTTACTGGTTCGTCTGTCGTCGCCGGAGAATAACAGCAGGTGTGGGTGAGTAGAGGGATGGCTAGGCTAGCGATGGGAGTACAGTCGGTCGGTGAGGCCTACGCGGCAGCACAGCCAGCCGCGAGGAGGAGGGAGCAGGCAGTCCCACCGGCGCTTGTTTGAGTGGCTGGAGCAGGAAGAACAGAGACTGAAGAAGCACAACGGCCATTGGATGGACATCCAACAGTCAGTGCTTGTGCGTCAACCTTTTTTTAGGAAAGCCTCAAATCTGTGGAAAACAGCATATAGCCCATCAGCCATTATTTCTAATAATTTATAGCCCATTTGCTAATTCTTAAGGTTTTTTTGGAGCCCATATTCTTTTTGTTAGCATTACAGCCCATATTGTGGCAACGGTTAAAAAATTAGACGAAATTTTGCATATTTTGGGGCGGTCCAAACTGTTTTTAATCTCGAAATTTTGACTCACATTCAAACTGATTTTAAAAATAAATGTGTATCAATATAAAATCCAACAAATTATCCATGCATAAAAATTATTGTAATTTAAAATCTTGAAATGAAAAAAAAGATATTTGAAACTAATTGCCGGTTTGATGTGTTTTAAAAATGTACAACCCATTTCTCATTACCGATGGGCCATTTTCTCGGCTAGCCGAATGAAACCTCTCCTCGTCTTGAAAGATTTGCAGCCCAACAGGCCTGACAAAGCGACTTACTTGGCAAATCACAAAAAAACTGGGCTGTGGCCATGGACCCAGCTGTCAGCGTCTCCACGTACAATACTCATCCGATGGAAGTCGTTCCTTGACCACGTTGACCACGCCGCGCGGAGAGCACCACGGCGGTGGACGACGATGAGGCCTAGGAAGGGGACAACACGGTAGTGGAAGCCCGCGCGGAGAGGACTACGAGGGTTCACTGGTTCGGCTGCGGTGTGAGGCTGCCGTTGCCGCAGGGCCTGGCCAGCGGTGGGAATAGTTGGGGCGGTGAGGCCTCTACGGCAGCACAGCCGGCCACGGGAGGCAGGAGCATGCGACACGACCGGTGCTACTTTGGGCGGCTGGAGCAAGAAGACCAAAGGTTGAAGAAGCACTACGGCCGTTGGATGGACATCGTACGGTCACTGGAGCTAGAATCGTTCATATTGACTAAGTTGACAAAGCCCTTCGTCCCTGTCAACTTAGTAGGCCCACAAGTCAGCCTCCCAGCAAGGTGGGTCCCAGCTAGCCGGGGGAGTATTCATTTTTTGTGCGTAATAAGGAGGCACTTTGTCAGGACCCCGACTCGATGTCACATTGATCTAGCCTGTAACACCTCATATCACTTTGCGGCCTCACGCACGGTATCCCCACGGGTGTCGCCTTACCTTTGCCCGGGACCGTTTGCGCCTTTTGGCTCACGTATATGATAGTGTCGCTAGCATCCATATGATAAGGAGCCTGGGCTGACATGACTAGTCGTAAACCCAAAGTGGCACAGACTTACAGGGACAGGCATCCATGACCCAGCTTCGAACGTGTCGGTCAACAGCAAGTGGGTCCGGGCTGTAGCACTGGGCTAGCAGGACTCCGGTAAACCGGGCTATAGCGGGCTAACAGGACTCCGGTACTCAATGCGTGACATTTCCCCGAAGGGACAGACACAGGAACGAAGAAGGACACATGCCGGCCAGCCTAAGTGTTCCAGAGCAGTAGCAAGCTACCATGGCTCAGCGGTAACACTAGGAGACATTTCCCGGTAAGAGAGGCTACTAAAGATAAACAACTAGATAGTCAGATCCCACACATACCAAGCATTTCAATCATACACACAATATGCTCGATATGTGCAAATACAACAAGGCATCACAACATGACTCTACGACACAAGTACTTTATTTAAGGCTCAGAGAGCCATACATAACATACACAAAGGTACGGGTCTCACGACCCAGCATTCAAGTCATACAGTCATACAAACCAGCAGCGGAAGTAACTTGTCTGAGTACAGACAACTAGTAAAATAAAAGAGGCTTGGAAAGCCTAGCTATACTACGTGGTCCTTCACAAGCTCAGGATCACCACCTGGGCCTTAGCCTACTCATTGATGTCAACGTCTACGTAGAACCCATCAGAAGGGGTTGCAGCGTCTTCTGTAAAAATGTAAATTATAGCAACATGAGTACAAAGGTACTCAGCAAGACTTACATCAGATCCTACATACATGCACATTATCAAGAAGGGTTGGTGGAGTTATTGCAGCAAGCCAGCTTTGACTCTTGGCTAGGCTAACCTACGAGACTCCAACTCGAAATGGTTTTGCGTACACGAGTCCACTACTCACCAATTCAATACACTACCGAGGATCCGCCTCCGTCTTCCTACGGAAGAGCCATCCTCGGCACTCACACTTATCTTGAGGCTTTTAGTAGTTTCCATTTACTAGTCTATGAACTGTATAGGCAACCAAGTAGTCCTTTACCGTGGACGCGACTATTCGAATAGATCATGTTAACCTTGCAGGGGTGTACTCCTTCATACACGCTCTCACCACTTACCGTCGTTTACACGACATGTACTCGGCAACCTTCAAGCGGAAGCCCAACGTGGGTGTCGGCCACGACCTACCTAATCACCTAAGCCTCCAGTCCAGGTTTATCGCCTATCCAGGTTCCATCCGCAGGGAGTCCGGCCGAGGTTTCCCATACGGCCCCGAACAATGTGAACAGGGTTCCTGAGATACCTAACGGGTATTCGGTACACCGTGCCACGTACCTACCGCATCACAGCCCACCCCTACGGTCAGCGTTGTCCACGGCCTCCAGTAGGCTACAAACACCAGAAACTACTTGCAACTCCTGGACAGAGAACTAGGGTGAATAAGAAGTCGAGAGGGTCCATTGGTTTCGGGCCCAATGCATGGTGGTAGCTGGTTCTTAAATCACACATACAGATCTCAGTGCTTAAGGTCGGCTTCAATGAAACAACCCACCATGTACTCCTACATGGCCTCTCATCGATACCTTTACCAAATCGTGTTCACCACACCACTCCCATTACCGACATAATCATTTCACTCTAGCCCATCACCCAGATGAACCAGACCTGACACGACTCTAAGCATAGCAGGCATAGCAAGGTAGGAACAACACATACATATGGCTCAAACAACTCCTACACATGCTAGTGGGTTTCATCTAGTTACTGTGGCAATGACAGGTCATGCAGAGGAAGTGGGTTCAACTACCATAGCACACAGCAGTTTGAAACGCGTTGTCATAATGCAGTAAAAGAGAGCAGGAGCGAGAACATGGGATTGTATCGATATGATCAAATGGTTGGTTGCTTGCCTGATGGTTCGATGCACTGATACGGTTCTTCGTTAGGGTAATCACGATACTCCTCGGAGGCAGAACCTGTCGCGAAGGACACCGATACACAACCATCACCAAACAATGTGCAACAGTATGATGCATGCATGAAACATAGCAATATGAGTGTGTTGGGCTAATGCAACTAAGACCAGAAGGGTTTGGACCAATTTGAATCAAAGATTCAAATTTCAAACTCAAACATGGCCTTTTAAAGTGCTTTTCCTTGTTCTGCATTAAACATCAAGTGAACTTGTTTAGTCATGCATGAAAATAGAACAGATGGATAGATTGGATTTTTCTGATCATTTTTCATATATAATTTGTCTGATTTGGAGTTACAGAATAAAAGTTATGAATTTTTGAAGTTTAAATTATATTCTGGAATTTCCTATATTAGATTAATTCCAGAAAATCAATTGTTGCGTCAGCCTGACGTCAGTGTGACGTCAGCAGGTCAACGGAACACGTCCGGGTCAAACCTAACAGTGGGTCCCGCATGTCAGGGTGATTAAATTAATTAAAGTTTAATTAAAACTAAACCTGTTTAATTAACAGGGCTGGGCCCCACCTGTCATTGACTCAGGGGAGTCAACCAGGGCCCACCCGTGGTCAAAGTCAATGCCAGCGGCGCCGGCGTTTAGCCGCCGGCGAGCCCGGCGCGGCGGCGGGAGTGGTTTTGGCCGTTTCGGCCACCAAATGGGTCACGGAGACCACCGGAGTGGAGCTGAGGACGAGCCGCAGCTCTTGGTGGAGTCCGTTGGGGTCGGGGTGGCCGGAGTTGGCGCCGGCGATGACCTTGGCGGCCACCGGAGTTCGGGTGAAAGCGAACTCGGCCTAGGGTGTGTGGGGAGGTGCGGGAAGTGCACGGTTGGGCCCAACGCAGCGTGGTGAGTGCGTTGGCCACCGCGGGTTGGCCGGAGGATGGCTGGGAGCACGTCGGCGACGAGATCCGCGGCGGTGCGTGCGTGTGATCTTCGTGCGGTGGCTACACGGCTCGGGAATGAGAGAGGGAGGGTCGGAGGGGTAGCTAGGCTCACAGCGCTCCCGTAGAGGCCACCGGCGGGGTCGGGGACGAGCTGAGGCGGCGACGGCGTTGAAGGGGATCTCCGCGACGGCGAGCTCGGGCGAGGTCGGTGCAGTGGTCTCGGGCCGCACGAGCACACGGGGCTCGGCTAGCTCGATGAAGTGGACGGCGGCGGAGCTCTTGGACACGGCGGCACGGCGTGGGGTTGACGGAGGGCGTGGCTACGGCGAGGGGGTGGCGGCGATGGCGTCGGCCATGGCGTGGGAGAGCGAGGGAGAGGAGCTGGAGAGGTGAGGGGGTGTCTGGGAGGTTCGGGAGAGAGAGAGGCCGATTCACGGCGTTAGCCGGGCGAGGGAGGCGGCGAGGCGGCGAGCAGGTGCGTGGCACCCATGCGGTGCTCGCCGTCGAGCACCTGCCTGCCTGCCTGGCCGGCAAGCAGCTCGCTGGCGCGGTGCTGGGCTGTGCCGGTAGGTGGGCCGGGTGCTGGGCGCCAGGTAAGCTTTTTCCATTTTTTTCTGTTTTCTGTTTTTTAATACTTCTGCAACTTTGTTGAATTAAATAAAATACTTAGGCTACTCCTAAAATCACCAAACTACTCCTGGTCCATAGTTGGATTGTTTCCAACATGAAACATTTTAGTTTGGAGATATTTGAGCATTTAAATATTTTATATAATTTTAAATGCCCAAATTCAAATATTTATGATTTAATTCAAAAACCCTAAGCTGACCTAGGAAAATGTGCACCACTTTTGGCAGAGGTTCTGAACCAAGACAAAAATGATGGGCATTTTAGAAGGGCATTTCAGGTTCATTGAAAAAGTTTTTAGTAAACCCTAATTGGATTCAGAGGGGACTGGGGGTTCTGTCATCCCCATTTCAGGTTTCTGATGAAAGATTAAACATGATGCAACACTCTAATGCATGGCTAACTAGGATGTGACAACTCACCCCCACTCAAAAGAATCTCTTCCCGAGATTTGGGTTCCTCCGGGAAGAAGGCGGGATACTCGAGTCGAAGACGATCCTCCCTTTCCCAAGTTGCTTCATCCTCAGAATGGTGCGACCATTGTACTTTGAGAAACTTGATATTATGACGTCGAGTGGTACGCTCGGCCTGATCGAGGATACGAATGGGGTACTCTCGATAGGTAAGATTATCTTGGAGATCAAGCGTTTCGTAGTCCACTCCACGGATAGGATCCGAGAAGCAACGCCTGAGTTGAGAAACATGGAAGACATCGTGGACTCTGGAGAGGTGCGGAGGTAGTTCCAACTGGTAGGCAACTTCTCCTCGTTTGGCGAGAATGCGAAAAGGTCCAATGTAACGAGGAGCCAATTTGCCTTTGATACCGAAACGATGGGTTCCCTTCAGAGGGGTAACCCGAAGATAAGCCTTCTCGTCAACCTCGAAAGTCATAGCCTTGTGTTTTCGGTCATATTGACTCTTTTGACGAGATTGGGCTGTTTTCAACTTTTCACGAACGATGCGAACTTGTTCTTCTGCTTCCTGAATCATATCCGGGCCAAAGAATTGTCTTTCCCCGGTCTCTGACCAGTTAAGGGGTGTTCGACACCGTCGTCCATAGAGAACTTCAAAAGGGGCTTTACCCAAGCTAGATTGATAGCTGTTGTTGTAAGCGAATTCGGCAAATGGGAGGCACTTCTCCCAATCCATTCCGAATGAGATAACAGAGGCTCGAAGCATGTCTTCTAGAATCTGGTTGACGCGTTCCACTTGACCACTCGACTGAGGGTGGAAAGCGGTGCTAAAGGAGAGACGGGTTCCCATAGCATTTTGGAAACTTTCCCAAAATCAAGAGGTGAAAAGACTTCCTCGATCCGAGTTAATTTCCAAAGGAACACCATGGAGAGACACTATCCGGGAGATGTATAAGTCTGCCAGCTGACTAGCGGTTATACTCTCACGAACAGGTAAGAAATGGGCTACTTTGGAAAGACGATTGACAACGACAAAGATAGCATTATTCCCTCTCTTGGTCCTGGGAAAACCAGTAATGAAATCCATACCAATTTTATCCCATTTCCATTCAGGAATAGCTAAGGGTTGAAGGGTGCCAGCAGGCCATTGATGCTCTGCTTTTACACGACGACAGACGTCGCAATTAGCAATATACTGAGTGATTTCTCTCTTCATCCTAGTCCACCAGAACCTCTGGCGTAGGTCCTGATACATCTTAGTACTACCGGGATGAATGGTGAGAGGAGATTCATGAGCCTCCTTAAGGATCAATCGCCTCAGGTTTCGCACTTTGGGAACCACTAGTCGATTCCCGAAGTATACGACCCCTTGATCATTAATGGAGAAACAATTCACAATTCCTTTCTGGATGTTTCTCTTGATGCGGGAGATTCCCGGATCTACCTTCTGTGCCTTGACGATCTGGTCCGTAAGGGTAGGTTTCGCCACCAAGGTGGAAAGGAAACCTTGAGGGACAATGTGAAGGTTAAGCTTCCGAAATTCCTCATGGAGAAGCGGTTGACTTTGTTGTAACATTAGGTTGTTACAATAAGATTTACGACTTAGCGCATCAGCCATGACGTTGGCTTTCCCTGGGGTGTAAGTTATTCCTAAGTCGAAATCTGTGATCAACTCAACCCAACGTCTTTGCCTGAGATTCAAATCCGGTTGGGTGAAAATGTACTTCAGACTTTGGTGATCAGTGAATATTTCGCAACGGTTACCGAGGAGGTAATGTCGCCAGGTTTTAAGTGCATAGACTACGGCTGCAAGCTCTAGATCATGAGTAGGATAATTCTCCTCATGTGGGTGCAATTGCCGTGAAGCGTAAGCAATTACGTGTCGATCTTGCATGAGAATGCAACCTAGTCCTTGTCGCGAGGCGTCGCAGTAGATAACAAAGTCCTTGGAGAAGTCTGGCGGCACCAGTACGGGAGCAGAAGTCAGGCGTCTTTTCAGTTCCTGAAAGTTGTGCTCACATTGTGGAGTCCATTCGAATTTCTTATCTTTCTTGAGGAGTTCGGTTAGAGGTTTAGCAACTTTGGAGAAGTTTTCGACAAAGCGACGACAATAGCTCGCTAAGCCCAGAAAACTCCGAACTTGCTTGACCGATTCAGGTGGAGTCCAATTAAGGACGGCTTGAACTCGCTCGGGGTTAACAGCAATACCTTTATCAGATATTACATGACCCAGATAGGTCACTTCTGACAACCAAAATTCACATTTGGAAAACTTGGCATAAAGGCGGTGCTCTCGAAGTTTCTTCAACACTAGCCTTCAATGTTCGGTATGTTCTTCCTCGTTCTTGGAGTAGATGAGTATATCATCGAGATAAACTACGACGAATTTATCCAAATACTCCATGAAGATTGAGTTCATTAACCGAGAAAAGGTGGCTGGAGCGTTGGTTAAGCCGAAGGACATGACGGTGTACTCGTATTGGCCATAACGAGTAACAAAGGCCGTTTTAGGAATGTCCCCGTTTCTGATTTTGATTTGATGGTAGCCCAACCTCAAATCCATCTTGGAGAAGACTGAGGATCCAGCGAGCTGATCATGCAGGTCGTTGATCCTGGGGAGCGGATATTTGTTCTTGATTGTGACCAAATTGACAGGTCGATAATCTACAACCATCCGGTCCGTACCATCCTTCTTCTTGACGAATAGGACGGGGCAAGCCCACGGGGATGAGCTAGGTCGGATGAAACCCTTTTTCAAGGACTCATCGAGTTGTTTCTTAAGCTCGGCTAGTTCTAGTGGTGCCATCTTATAGGGTCTTCTAGCAATCGGAACGGTTCCTGGAATGAGGTCTATTATGAACTCAACATCCCTGTCAGGTGGAACACCTGGCAATTCCTCTGGGAAGACATCCGGGAAGTCACGGACTACCGGAACGTCCTCAAGGTCTGGCAAAGGGCTGGCGTTAAGAGAATATAATTGTCGCTTGGCTATTCGGGTCAAGATATTGACTATCTTCCCCGAAGGATGGGTGAGTTGAACAATCCTAGAGAAACAATCAATTTGGGCATGATGAGCTGACATCCAGTCCATACCCAGAATGATATTAATATCTGAAGATTTAAGGGCTATCAAAGATGCGAGGAAAACAAGTCTGTCGACTTGGATTTCATTTCCATGGCTTACTCTAGAAGTTTGCCATTTGGATCCCGGAGTTTGAATTACCATAGAGGCTGGCATGTCACAGAATGCGATGTTATGCAAACGAGCATAGTTTTCAGATATAAAAGAATGAGAGGCTCCTGTGTCAAAAAGAACAGATGTCGGGTGGCAATTAACAAGGAGCATACCGAGAACGACGTTGGGATCCTCTTGAGCTTCTTCGGCAGAGATACAGTTGACATGGCCACGTGTAGCGGTGGCCGGCTTGGCGTGGAACACTTTCCCTGTCGGCTTGCCATGGCCAACGGCTTTAGCAGACTGGTTGGGGTTGGTCTGGGGACACTCACGCATATAGTGACCAGATTCCCCACACTTGAAACAGGTCACGGAACTGGTACGTGGGGGAGCATTGTTGGTTGGACCCCCATAGGGCTTGGCTGGTGCAGACTGTTGAACAGGGCGAGGCGCCTGGAAAGATGGCCTCGGTGTGAACCTGGGTGGCAGGGCGGTGTTGGGCACCCACACGCGGCGCTTCTGAGGACCAGCACCGGATGAGGAGCCCATGTCACGGCCATGCTTGCGTGTTGCGTCATAATCAGTCTGACCAGTTTCAGCACTGATGGCCTTGTTAACAAGTTTCTGAAAAGATGTGCACTCATGCAGACGGAGGTCGCGGCGAAGCTCAGGACTAAGTCCCTTACGGAACCTCGCTTGCTTCTTAGCATCAGTAGAAACTTCCTTAGTTGCATAACGTGCGAGGTTACCAAACTCCCTGCTGTAAGCATCCATAAAGAGTCGGCCTTGGGTGAAATTGCAAAATTCCTCACGTTTACGGTCCATGAGACCCTCCGGAATGTGATGTTCACGGAAAGCCTCGCTGAATTCAGCCCAAGTAGTGACATGGCCCGCTGGGCGCATAGCTCCATAATTCTCCCACCATAGACTGGCGGGGCCTTCAAGATGATATGCAGCAAAGGTGACCTTGTCAGCCTCCGCTACCAGCGCGGAACGCAGTTTGTGAGAAATACTGCGAAGCCAGTCATCAGTGTCGAGAGGCTCGACGGAGTGGTGGAACGTGGGTGGATGTAACTTGATGAAATCACTGAGTGACACCACGTTAGTCCTCTGATGGTGTGCGGTGTTCTGTTCAATACGCTCCAACAAACGGTTGGTCTCCCGCTTGTTTCTTTCGGCTTCCATCATAACCTCGGCTAGGGAAGGAGGATGAGGCAGATTTGCATTCCTGACTTCACTGCCTTCGGCCTGCTCTTGAGGAGCAGGGTTAGTGCGCGTGTTGACCATCCTAGGTAAACAAGACAATGCTTTAGTCAGAATGATAAAATTCCGACATAGGATACAGAATGTAAGGAATAACTCGAAATGCAAGATGATCATCCGTATGACATGGTAGATACAGAAACTGCTTCTTTATTCCATCGTCATACACACCATACAGGGTTTAGTACAAGACCAAACAAGTACTATTACGGTGAAAAGAGGATTACATCTCATCGGAGGCATCCCAAGCTCCTATACATTATTTTTCTACATCTCCGGAAAGAGTACAAACTAGGTCATATCCCACGAGTCACGCAGGACGATAGACGACACAGCTAACACGAACTAGTGATACTACCACTAACTCAGACCGATCCGTAGGAGTCCTCGTAGAAGTCACCTCCATAGCCTGGAAGCTCAACATGATCATCCGGAAACAGACGATCTCGCGGAGCTTGTGGACCATAGGGACTAGGATGAGGTCTTGGACCAACAGACGGTGGCCTGCGGGGACCACGAGGTGGGGTGATGCCTCCTACATCACGCCAACCCATCACGTCTGGCAGAGCAGATCTCACAGGATAGAGATCACGCATATCCGAATATCCAGCTTGCACTGCCGGTGCAAACCGAGTCAATGTGGCCCAGTGGTCAGCACGGGTATTGAAGAGCTCTAACCTCAAGGCCCGATTTTCACGGTCCTTATCCTCGAGCATCTCAGCAGTAGTGCGAGTCCGTGAATCCTCCTGGGTGGGGTCAGCATAGATAGCCTGGAGATACCCTTGTGCTCCCGGAAGTGATCCTGGCATATACCGGAAATCAGAGTCCCGAAATAGACCAGACCTGACTCGCATGATGGTCATCATAGAGTAGGCGGCGTCCTGCACAGCCATCTCAATAGTAACCCCGAGTCCATAGGAGCAGTGAAGGGGCTCGGTGGATCCAGGATAAGATGGAAATATCCTGACAGTGCAGAGATACTGGCTTTGATTGAAGTCCCGAAATTGCTCTTCGACCGTGTACTCAGGATACCAACGGTATCCAGCCTCAGTCATTACCCTGACCAACATGGCAGTATGGCCGGGTACATCTAGGCATCGAGTCAGGCGAACCACTTGATTGAGGTCGCGAGTGGCCATCTGAAAGCACAATCATAATGCAAAGGCATTAGAATTTCTAGCAAAATTTCGGCAGCATAACAGCTGTAAATGCTCAAGAAGGATTTTGAGACATTTGACAAAGGATTTCATACACACTCAACATCATCATATCAAGTTCTGAGTCCATCCTAGCAACATAATGTGGTAGTAGAATTGAACTAGGCTTGTATCCATCAAACCTATAAGGTACTACTGATTAGTAACACGTGATCCTGATAGAGAGAATAGATCCTAATTCCTTAACCCCCGGTGGAAGAATAGACTGACTCAGATCAGAATGTCATAAGATAAAGAAGTAAAAAGAGCCTTACGTTCCAACCCACAAACAATTCCCCTACATATAACTAAAGAATTTCTAGACTCAACATCGACCAGTTGGCTTGGAGAACCTACAGGCAGTCCGGCTCTGATACCAACGCTGTCAGGACCCCGACTCGATGTCACATTGATCTATCCTGTAACACCTCATATCACTTTGCGGCCTCACGCACGGTATCCCCACGGGTGTCGCCTT